>NW_026973778.1:110000-192500 GCF_035594125.1 Scylla paramamosain | reverse complement strand
AGCCACTACCAGCCATGTGCTTATGATCATTATTATAGCAAAGTATTAATATAACTTGCAAATATACAGAAAGAGAGAGAGAGAGAGAGAGAGAGAGAGAGAGAGAGAGAGAGAGAGAGAGAGAGTTGTGCTAAGAGAATCAACATTAAAGCAAATATTAGAGTACTAAATGCTTAAACATCATCCCCCCCCCTTCTCTCTCTCTCTCTCTCTCTCTCTGGTTTCACTTATTTTATTATTTTTCATGTTTTTTTTATTTTTTTTTTCTTTAAGTATTTTTTTCGTTTTTCTTTTTTACTTTTAATTTTCGGTGAGGATATAGTCTCTCTCTCTCTCTCTCTCTCTCTCTCTCTCTCTCTCTCTCTCTCTCTCTCTCTCTCTCTCTCTCTCTCTCTCTCTCTCTCTCTCTCTCTCTCATGATGTATGACACGTTTCATTAGCAGCACTTTCCCGTCACCAGTGAGCCTCTGTAAATGTTTTCCTTTCTTTTCACCAGGAAGTAAGGAGTGCTCGTGACTGGCTAGTACAGCGTGCGTGTTGCCTCAAGTGTAGCAGCTGAGTGACAGATGCCAGGGGCAAAGTAAATAGGTTTATAGAAAAGAAGGCATATAGAAAAATAAGTATATATAAAGGAAAATTAATAAATAGGTAAATGAAGAGAGATGTGAGAATTGTAGCTAGGGACTGCAGATGAAGGCGGTATAGTGACCTTGTGTATGTGTGAAGGGCAAGTCATTGCATGTCCTGAACAATGCCTAGCAATATTGCAAATTAACTGAATGATTAATTATTCATAATTTCCCCAAAATTGCTAGCAAGCAACATTTATTAGTTATTATGAAAAATACCTATTATATAATAACTTGCGTGCATTAATATCTAGATACAAGCGTATTTTTTAAAGTGGGATAAGTTAGTCCTGTAATATCCACTTGAGCGCCGCGCCAGCACAGCGTTGTCTCTTGTCAGCCGCGTGAAGAGCACCAGCAACCCTGCCTTGACTCATGATTAATTACTTGCTTTCTGGAAGACATAAACATGTTGTTGTTTCGTCTTCAGGAAGTGATGATGGCCGACGTGGGCCGTTTGTCATGGCAATGTCTTGCTGGTATTCAGAGACTGGCCGCCAGTCACTCACGTGGAAGCGTTACTGAGTCTTGCAGTGTTATAGCTTTATTTTCCAGGTTTCACGACAGGGAGGTACATTTTCCATAAAAGCACAAACGTTTTACTAGAATTCGTGTATTTCCAACATACATAGCTTTCACAGGAATGCGTTATTTCGCGGGTATTTGGAATTTGTATACTGGAAAATTGATGTTAAGCAACATCAAAAACCAATTACTTTGTCATTATTCATCCGTACCTAACGTCACTACAAAATATTTGAAAAAAAAAAGCGCATAATCACTGAAAGACGCGCTTATCACACACAGACTACGTAGTCGCAGAAAAGAAATGCTTATTGTAATTTTTTCTGTGTATTTGTCGTTTGCGTAACTTTATCAGTATATTTCCTCCTCTCATAACAATTTGAGTTATTTTTTTTCATTATTAATTCTTAATAGTTCATCTGCAAAATGCATGCGTACAGTGGCCGTGGTCGTGGTTGGCGGCGGCAGAAGGGGAGCATACAAGATTTACTGGTTTGGGGCAAGTCTGGCGTGAGTTTGGGGGCGGGTAAGGTGGTGCGTGGGGTGGACACTGAGGAAAACACGAGTGGCGGGTGTGTGAATGACCTGCCAAAGGGCTTCTTGTAAACAAATGTTGTGTCGACTACGAGTTACGTCACGCGAGGAATTCCTGCACCAAGGCCACCACGGAGTGCAGCTTCTGTCAGCTCTTCTCGTGTTTAGAGTACCATCACACATTGATTTTCCTTTCAGTTTTGGCAATGATATTAATTTGACGTTATTGGAGTTAGTCTACGTATGTTAACTTTGCAGGATTATTTGAGTGAACGTCTGTTTCAATCATCAAAGAGGAACCCCAGTCCTTGCCTCAGTCCCCCGCTCATGAACCCGGTGACTCCAGTCTACACTTAGTAATTTCACTTTCATCTCCCATTCCTGTTCCCCCCCCTCTCCCCTTTGGCCGGTGTTTACCCGTGGCAGCGCCCCTCCAGCGGCCGCCGTTCATCCCTCGCACTCACATGTCAAATACTGACAAATGGAGGTCCACTGACGACTGCCCGACAAAATTATCATCAGAGTTTTTCATTGAGTTTGTCTTATTTACAAGATTTTTATCAGTGTGTGTGTGTGTGTGTGTGTGTGTGTGTGTGTGTGGTATGCGATGCAATAAAACACCAAGATATTTGGAGCTTCACTTTATAGTCTTTTCTGTTGTAATTTATATTAATAGATATTAATTTTGATTTTTTTCTTAAATACACAAAATTTTCTCTCTAATAGGCTTAAGCAAATATTTTATTTATTTATTTTTTTATTTTTTTTTTATTCGTTAGAGATGAAACTTTAGTAATATCCAGGCAAACATCATTTTGATGTGCGCCAGTGTGACTCTCGCCACGGTGTGTGGCTGTAAGCTCATCATGATCATCACCTTGATTCTGGATATATATATAATGGTTCACTGGGACGGCAATCCTCTGGCTTGTTCGCGGCATGTGTTGCGCACTCATATATATATATATATATATATATATATATATATATATATATATATATATATATATATATATATATATATATATATATATATATATATATATATATATATATATATATATATATATATATATATATATATATATATATATATATATATATATATATATATATATATATATATATATATATATATATATATATATATATATATATATATATATATATATATATATATATATATATATATATATATGTCTGTCTGTCTGTGCCCTCCTCCTCCTCCTCCCTTCCCTAACATCGCCCACCCTTCCAGACCCCTCTTGATTTAAAGTTAGTAAACGTCCTCCTTACAGCTGATGTTTTCTCGTCTCGACATCCTTGCCTCACTACGTTTTCTACCACTTTTCCTCCTCCTCCTCCTACATGGGTCGCCACTACCACCTTTATGAGATAGTTACTAAGAGACGACGAAAGAGAGAGAAAGAAAAAAAAAAAAAACACACACACACACACAAACACTCCCTACACCGGTAATAAATCACTAACATTCTACTAACTTGTGTAGGTTATGGGAATACAAGTGCGTAGAGATTAAAAATACAAATAATCTCCACCTAAGCTGTGGACAAAGTAACGTAACGAGATAACGTATTTAAAAGGCTGTGACTCTCTTGGGGAGCTAAAGAATAAAAGTCCTATTTGAATAAGAGCATTGATGTTTACTAGGCGAGACGCCTCTTTGGCCTGTACGTACGGACGGGATCTCCAGCTCGTGCTCCCCAGGGTGTTGATATGAATGAAATATCTTTTTCGAGGGGATATGTTAGGCTAACACTACAGCCCTTACTGCCGAGGGGTGAGAAGAGGCCCCGCGGGTGGTGCCGGGAAGAACGGTGCATGGTGCACGGGAGAAGTGGATCTCGAAATTTAGGGGGGGAAAGTGCCAGGGTGTGTGACGCAGGAGTCATCCAATGCCTCCGCTGATAGGCAACTGTCGTATCTTCACAACGCTGATAAAATGCAAGAAAACAACAAATTAACTAAAATTAAATATATATAAACTAAATAAGATAAACTGTATGAAGCTATCACGCCTACGTGGGTCAGTTTCCAAATGCCATTCTTATCTAGAAATATTTTCTTTTAAAGCTTGTTAATGACTACACTAACAACTTGATTAGTGGGTGTGAGGGAATCGCCAACCATGTAAGCACCCCTCTAATTACTGTGGTAAAGGGAGAGGAATGATTGTCCTTCCTCCACCTTAAGGGCGGTGTGTCTCGGTCACGGTTTCTCTTCCTTCTCCTGAATCCTCGAGCAGCTGACTCCTCGTGAGACAGCGTCACCGCTTCGGAGCAAAGCCTCGAGTGCCTTCATCACCATTCCCCTCCCTCCTTGGTAGGGATACTCTGCAGGAGCTGAGATAGTGAGGCCAGCAGACACAAGGAGGCACACAGCTCTCATCACTTGCCACCATTACGCATTTGTTCAGCTGTTCTTTTCTATCGCAACGCAACGCAACGCAAGGCAAGTCTCTCTCTCTCATTGTGAACGTCACCCTGACGGTAGTAAAAAAAACATTAAGACTGGAAATTGTATAAGCACCGCTGTGAGGGGCGAGGCCAGGATGGCGAAGGCTGGTTGGAAATTGTACAAGCACCGCTGTGAGGGGCGAGGCCAGGATGGCGAAGGCTGGTTGGAAATTGTACAAGCACCGCTGTGAGGGGCGAGGCCAGGATGACGAAGGCTGGTGCTGGGCCTTCATTTAGCGTGGCTGTGTCCACTCTTCGTAACCACAACAAAGTTTATGAAATTAATTTGTCGTAATATGACACTGCCTGCGAGAGACAAAAATAGGAAGGAGGTTAATGATGGGTGATATTTTATGATAATTTGATTATTTATATTTGATTTTATAATACGTTTGAAATTTGGTAATACAGATCACGATCTATCATGCATGGGCCCCAGTGTTTGTTTTTATCATTAGTTTAGTCGCATTTTTATTTGTCTTTATGTGGGTTCCAGTGCTAAGTGTTATTTTGTCCTTCCAGGTAAGCAAGAGAACTCATCCTTCAGGCCACGCTGGGTTCCTAACGACAGGTGAGGTGGAGCAGGCGGCCTCCTCCATGCGCGATGGAGGGCTGTCACTCACTGCCAGATGTGTCGTCAGTATTGATGTCTTTCTCGTGACATCCCGCCCGTGAGGCACTGAACAGAGGGCGTAAGCAGAACTTTCTTTATACTATCTAGGGATTGTGAGTTATGAGGCTTCCGCTTCGTGAAGTAAGGCGTTATTGATCCCGACCATAATAAAATCTACGGTCTTATGAGACATTTTGCTAACGTTCGGTGCACGTGTTGAATCCATGAACACTCATAGAATTGCTCCATGTCATCTTATTTACTTGAATGGAAGAAAGCGTCAGTAAATATTTATGAAAACCAGTACAATTCTGCTGACTAATAACGCTACGTGTTCATATTTTCACCTTTGTTTTCGTTAATGTTTATTATGGTAGTGTCAACGTGTTCTTGATTCTGCTGACTAATAACGCTACGTGTTCATATTTTCACCTTTGTTTCCGTTAGTTAATGTTTATTATGGTAGTGTTAACGTCTTCTTGATCAATGCTGATGTTTAAATTTAACTTTCTTTTGCTATTACCAGTATACATATTACCAACCCCACCATCGCTACTGTGCATTCCCTCCACCACAATCACCAACACCACTACAACTCCACTAAAACAATATTGCTTCTCCCCCAACACCTCACTGCATGTGCGTGCATGTTATTGGCCAGTCCACCAGTCCTAGCGGTCCCCACAAGGATGTGAAAACCCGCGAGTGTTCTCATAAGCCATCCATCCTTTTTTTCTCGTTAATATCGAGAGAGAGAGAGAGAGAGAGAGAGAGAGAGAGAGAGAGAGAGAGAGAGAGAGAGAGAGAGTCCTAAATTGAGTTCATATAATTCATTGTGATTACATATTCAGCTTGTATGAACACTGCCAATTACAAAATATGACTGATTTAAATTTATTTTTACATTCTTGATCTTAATAAAATACAGGTGTGGTCTCATATCAAGACCTCAAAGCAGTGTTTACTCGATCTTATTGACTGTTGCATGAAAAATTACAAAATACACTGGTAGTTCACATCATTATGATTAATACTGTATTTTTAGTCATTTAGTTATTCTCTCCTGACTTCCAGTTTATATTCTACGATTTTTTTTTTTTATAAAAAAATATTTTGGTGGTATTTACCATATGCATTTTAAGGGGCTGAAACATGTAGTATGGGAGCATGAGGGAGGACATTAAATGTTATTATGATAAGATGTATGAGGAACATGTATGGACCTATGGATCAAGTAAAAAAATAAGAAAGTGCTAAGAAAGTGCCAAGAATTGTAAAAAAGAAAGTGCTGAGAATTGATCAGAGTCAGGTTGGTCAGAGTCAGCTGACCAACCAGTTGAGGGAGTGTGATGATATCTTAGGCATGTGGAGAAAGAATGGAAGAGATCAGTGAAGACAAGTGAGTCAGGTAAAAGAGGTGTATGCTAAAGGAAACACTTCATGGAAAGGAGGGACAACACAGAGACCATTAGATATAAAAGAAGAAGGAAGAGGGACTATGCATCACCCAGTGGGTGGAAAGCAGATGTGAAAGAGTAAACCATGATCCAGCCCTAGAAAGCCTCGACATCTACTGGAAGTTTGTGTGTGCTTGGCCCATTCAGCTAATTAAGTCAGATGAAGGAAATGGTTTATTATGATTACCAGAGGCATGCTAAACAAGTGACCGCAGTACAGTGTGGTCAGTGAGGATCAGTCCTCTACCCACACAGAGGCTTATATACTAGAGTGAAGGAATGCTTGTGGTTGTGAAATTAATGTAAATCTTACTGTTATATATCTCTACTGAACACTACCAATCTAATAACTGCCACAAATTCTCATTTTTGTCATTCCTGCCTCTTTTTCAAGAACACTCCGTTCCCATATCATAGAGAAATGAGCATTTTAGTAGTCACATCAAGAGCATGAATCATCAGGTATTAGTTCTGTGAATGATCTGTAAACATGATACTGCAAAAGAAGCAGTTTTTCTCACTTGAGGAACAAGGTCACTTTCCAAATTGATTAAATCATGCATTTAGTAGTCACATCAAGAGCATGAATCATCAGGTATTAGTTCTGTGAATGATTGTAAACATGATACTGCAAAAGAAGTAGCTTTTCTCACTTGAGGAACAAGATCACTTTCCAAATTGATTAAATCACATATAAGTTTGTGCTGACCTTCAAACAGCTTTGCCACCTGAGGGCAGCACTTGGCCAAATATCCGATGAGGGTGCACAGCCTTGCCCACACAACAGGTACTGGGTGGGTAATAAGAGTACCCAGCAGCAAGAGAACTGTGGTGTCACTACCTAAGATCTTTCCCACAACTGTTTGACTCTCAGGTGTTTTTCTCAAGATGTGATTCAGTATTGCCAGCATGTCTGCAACTAAACTTGGAAGCACATTATCTAGGCTTAGGATCTTTTCATCACGTTAAAAGCATTTAATACACAAACACAGTTGCAAAACTAAAATAGAAAATCTTTTTCAAGATACACTAAATGGCACATTAATGCAGTAATACTTCCCACTGAATCGATCTGATCTTTATCAAATTCAACTGTTCTTTTTAGCTTATAGTTTTCTACCCGTGATATCAGTTTGCAACAATACACTAAATTTGGTACCAGTTTACACTCAAGATACACCTTAATCACACTTTCCTTACTATTCTTCATATCATCCATAGTCATGGACAACGACAGCAAAGCTGTAAGTTTATTTATAACTGGCAGCGAACATGTTTTGATTTCTCCAAGAAGAAACAAAAATGGAAAATTCTGTTTGTTCAAGAAATATGCTACAATTTCCATCAAGTACATCTGCCAATGATTTATCAATAAACTGACACCATTCCTATGTTTCAATTGGTGTGTCTTCAAAATTGAAACTGTGAAGAGTAAACACTGCAGCACTACTAGTCTTTCCACTCATAACAGTCAACAGTCTTTCTTCAGTAAATGGAGCATAACTCTCCTTATTTATGTTTGGCACATTTGGTCTTCCATCTTGCATTAACTCCAACACTGTATTGGAAAGTCTGCTTCCCCTTCTAGAGGAATCTATTGAATTTGCTAGGCAACTGACCATACTATCTTTGCGATCTTCTAGAGGTACTGGTCCATATGTCTGAAAGTCCTTGACATCCTCTTCCTTGAATCCTGGCTCCTGAGATATTCTGCTGAGTTTCCTGACTGATGCCCTAATTGCAATTCTTAACATCAGGTTCATAATCTTGTCCAGCTGCTGGAACAGATTCCTTTGAGGATCCATTAATGTGGACATCAGCTTCCGCTGTGTGTACACACTGTTTCAGGCTTTGAACTGATGCATCAGTTGAACTAGATATCTAAACAAACTCGAATCATTTTCTCTCTTCCTCTGTAATGCTGTTGATATGGAGATGGAGATCTTGAGCCTTGATCCTCTTAACATGAGCCAGTTTGGAGATGAACTGCTTGTAACTTTTTTAAGGTTTCACCATCTATTTGAGGAATTCCTATGCTTTTCTTTCTCTCATTCTGGTGAGGAAAGCTTACAGGTGCAGGAGGTAAAGATACATCATCCACTGCTCTATCAGCCTGCAAAGTTGACAATTCAAGTCTTTGTGGTGAAACTTCTTTTGATATAGAGACAACTTTCTAATGTTAGACTGGCCAGCCACTCTTGACTGTCCAGCAGCTCTTTCCACTAATTCTTTACATTGTTGTTGTTTTAGCTGGTGTTGAGACACTGTCAAAGGATCAGTGAGAGGCATTATATTCAGAGAATGTTCAACAAACACTACTCCCTCCTGAACCCAAGGATGCTCAAGTAAAGCTGGCCATGTGAGCCTTTTGCTTGGATCTTTCTCAAGGAGTCCATGTAAAAAAGTGGAACAATCCTTGCTCCATCCTCCCGGCCATATGACTGGTTCACTTCTCACCATTTTGATTAAGTGAACTATACAAGTGGTACAAAAGGGTGGCTTTCCAAGAAGTGGTTCATAAAGGATGCACCCAAGGGACCACAAATCTGCATTGTGATCATAAGGTTAATTCAAGTGCCATATACAATGGAGTGCCTTTAACAGATGTCAATACATAGGTATTGATGCACATTTTTCTGGAGGATCCAAAGTCACAGTTTTGCTTCACTAGTTGATGAGAGCAAAATGTTTTGGGGCTTATGTCTCTATGGAGAATTCTATGAGAATGCAAATAATAAATTGCTGAAACTAAGTTGCAAGCAATCTGTTGAACTCTTTCCTCTCTTAATGGACCATTAGACTCTAAAAGTTGAAAAAGTTGGCCAGGCACATACTCACTAACAACCACAACTTCATTTTCTGTCTCAAACGAGTCAATTGTACGAACAATATTTGGATGTGCCAGACCTCTTTGAATTTCACACTCTTGCCGGAGACTTTTTAATTCTCTTTCTACTTTATTTCTTTTTGGAATAAACTTGAGAGCTACAATTTGCCCCCTAAGGAGGCATTTTCCTCTGAACACTCTTCCAAATGAACCTTGTCCTATTGCCTCCAGCACCTTGTACTCCTCCATCTTTCATGTGGTTACTACCTGCAAATGAACATAATACTAAAGTCACAATTCATTACTATATATGTTTATTTCTTTGTCACTTCAAACTGTATACTGAGGATTAGCATGTTATATTCATGGATCTTTTCTGGTCATTGCACTGCTATATTCATGAGTGTAGGAATAGTATGTGGAAGAATTAAGAGGAAGGGTTTACATAAAGTATTTCAAGCATATGCAGTGGATAGAACATTTCTGAAAGCAATCTAGAATTTCTATGCTGATACAAATATAGTCATGGAAGTTGTAGAAGATTACATAAAAAAAAATATTCAAAGTTAGACCTGAGCTAGAAAATGTAATTCTGTATATGACTGGAGTCAAGAAGGAAATAGTGAAGTAGTAGATGCAGGAATATTATTGATGAGAAAGAGGAAAATGTGGAGAGTACCTATGCCTGTGTTGATGATGGACTCTTACTGAGTGAGAATGATTGAGTGCTGCAGGATTGATTAGTTTGCAAATTCATATACAAAACCTAACTTGAAGACAGATGCAGTGAAGGTGTTGCTGTTTGAGTAAAACTCAAACAATATATAAAATCAAGACATGGCCAGGGAATGAAGAATATGGGAACATTTTTAAGAAGTGGCACTTGTTGAACATAAATTCATTGAGCACTAAATCTATGATCATAAAAATCAAGACATCCAAATTTTGTCCAATATGATACAGATGTACAATTGCATCTATCAACTCAATCAAAGTCCAACTTAAAATTGTTCATCTGGTAATCATTCCATTATGAAATCAAATAAAAAAGTTTTATATTGAAATTTTCCTGGTGAGAAGGCATAGAATATCTTTATGCATGTACACATGTGATTTTTTTCCATTCAAGGGTATCAGTCACTGGCAGCTCACTTATAAGAGAGAGTGTATTTAGTGCTCTTTGGATTTTAAAATAACAAAGGCTTTAACAGAAGTATTACATGAAGTTTTGTCACAAGCTTGACAATACCCAAATGTCAACTACATTCATAAGACTCAGCAGAGATTCAGCAATAATACCATGGTCATCACATGATCACACAAGTAAAGGAGTGGTACAACCAGTCCAAAGATAATATCATGTTGCATAAGAATAATTCACACTCCTACAGGCCCTCAACAAGCCAAAATGACAAGACCATTAACCAAGTGTTGACTTCAGTTATGCAGAACCATCAAATTTCCATCTGGAAACTAGTAAACAAGATGAAGATAAGCACTGGTTTAGTATGCTCTATCTTGAACAAGGATGTGGACTTGCAGTGACCACAAAATTTATGACAAAACTGCTACCAACACAGCAAAAGTGTATATGCTTCATGTATAAAAGGGGAATATCTTGAGATATTTTTATCATATGTAGAAAATGGATGATGAGAGACTGAGTGTGTGAATGTCTAGTGTAAATGTTGAGTGTCAATGTCAAGGGACTTACAGTGGACAGAGTGGAAAGAAGGAATTTTGTTTGTGGCAACGTCATAAGTGATTATCAAGAAAAGAAGTGTTCTTCAATATATGGACATTAATAATAGATCGTTTACCACAACAAAGGTCTACAGAATAAGGTTCAGAAAAGTAAAACATCAAATTACTAAATACTTAAGACAGAAAACAAAATATAAACCCGTCTAGTTTTCAGCACACCTGATTGATCATCCACTTGCACCACAGCAGATCATTATCTTGTACCATTGGTTTTATTCCTGTATGTCCTTCTGGTCATTTCATTCATCGTCACCATTCTCTGCGAGTAAGCGAAGTGTTAGTAATCAGAATAGATCAAGAAATAATGGAATCAAGCTTCATAAAGTTTGATCTAGAAAAGAAGCAGGAAGGAACTGGTTCTCAATAAAGGTGGTAGATGAATGGAACAGACTCGGTAATTAGAATGTTAGTAGCAGGTCATTAGGAAACTATAAAAGATTAGAAGACAAATTTAAGGACAAAGATGATAGGTGGAAATGGGTAGGAATGTTTCTTGCAAGGACTGCTATGTTTAGGCCTTACAGCTTCTTGCAGCTTCCCTTATTTTGTCATGTTATGTTAAGGTGCTGCCACTTTACCATTTTCATCACTCACTGATTTATTCCAGCTTACTAACTGCATACACTTTCTTTCCTCTTGCTATCCTTTGTCACTTAGAAATTTACTTGATTTTTTTGCTTTCCAGGTTTTTATTAAAAACTCTACAGTATAAATACCAGAACTAATACTTGAACAACTCTCAGACTGCTGGTGTGGATCATGTATACGATTGTCTACACCAAATTTTCAGATTGGACACCTGAATCCTTATCACTCACCTTGCTGAGAAATAAGATAAATAGTAATTAAATAAACAAGTAAATTGCATACAATCTGAAAAATAAATTTCCTAACAATGGTCAGTAAAGTATTTAGTAGCAATCACAGCACAAAATTTACACCATGGCAACTCTTCTAAGTTGAACACTGTAGATCAGCTTGCACTTGCATGCAACCATGGATGTGATGGCAATCCTAATTTGTAAAGGGTTTACTGTATGCATGAATGTGTGTGTGTGTGTGTGTGTGTGTGTGTGCAAGAAATCTTGACAATACTTCCTCCACAAACAGTAGCTGTTTGGGGGTGGACATGCGATAGTGTACTGATATTCTAGTTTCCTTTTGTAAAAGTTTCACTCCCTGCTACAGTATAATTACTGAATAGTAGCTCCTGGCAGGATAACAGTTTTGGTTAGGTTAGGTGGATTATGTTGAGATACGTAACATTTGCATTTTTTGATCAATGTTAGCAATAGTGGCTCCTTATGGAGCAGCTTAATCATGCACATATGATGATGAACACGCATTGTTCAACACGTGAGGGGGTTAGGTTAGGTTTGTTTGAGGCGGAGAAATAGAGGCAGGCACACAGAAAAAACAAACAAACTAAAAAGAAAAAAAAACAAAGGCAAAGAAAGAAAGGCCAGACAGTAGACAGAGAGAGAGAGAGAGAGAGAGATGGCGCGTGTGTGTGTGCTGGAAGGTGATAAGGAACACCGAAAAGTTTACTCCGATAGGAGCCGAATGCGGAGGCTAAAGGACTCTCAAGAAGGCTGCGGACTCAACTTTTCCCTCCCTCAAGCGCCGTCCAGTCCAATTGCCGGCTCAAGTTGTCCAGTGAGCCTCTTTTCCAGCTAGGTTTGAGGCCACTTCATGCCCTCTTCTCTCTCTCTTTCTTTCCCTCTTCTTGCAAGCGTCTTTCTCTTTACTTTTCTCCTTCTATTCCTTTCTCTTCCACTGTTTCTCTGTCTCTCTGTCTCCAGCTTCCTGTAACTCTGTCCTCTCCTCTTCTGTTTCCGCATTACATTTCTCATTCTTTCCCAGTCTTGATGGTTCTCCTTGGTTCTACTTCGGTCCTGTTTCTCTCTCTCTCTCTCTCTCTCTCTCTCTCTCATGCTTGGGATCAATGCATTTTTATCAGTACAGCTCAACTGCAGTTTAGAACGAAATACGCCAGTCATTTCCGGTTGAATTGGACTCTTCAATTCAGATTCAGTTTCATTCACATGCTTTTCAATTTTGATTCAGTTCAGCTAATTGTTTTCTGTTTCATTTTATTGGTTTTAACGCAGATTGCACACCAGACACTATCAGAAATTTAACACAAATAGAAAGCTTATTTGAACTTTCATTTTTTTTTTCTTATGCGCCATGACACAAACTCAATATTACATTATAATCAACATCTCTGTTCCTTCGAAAATGCTCCACAACAAATATGAATTACATTTTATTTCCTTTATTCCCACAAATTCATATCTCACTGGCATGAATTCCACGTCTGTTCATGCTGATCCTTTATTTTTCAATTCTAATACAATCCCAATTCGCGCATTTTTTGCGTCAGTTCAAATTCAATTCATAATTGAATGTAACTCAATTAACTACGCGCGCGCGCGCACACACACACACACACACACACACACACACACACACACACACACACACACACACACACACAAGTCAAGGAAAATTCTGTTTCTCTCTCGCTTCCTTTTATTGCTATTTAATCTTGTCGTGTCAGGATTTGTTTCCCTTCCCCTAGTCACCCCATAGAAAAAAATACCCCCCCCCACACACACACACATTGCTGATGTTCCCCTATCGCCATACGTCACTCACTTTTTGAGTATCGCTTTAAATCTGTGAGCATTTCACTTTACGCGTTCAATATAAGTGACATCACATCTTCCCTGCCTAGGTATTAAAGGGTATGGAAAGTAGGACCTGGTTTATGTATGTTCCCGCGTGTCGTGAGTCGCAGCGTGGCAAAGTGTGGGGTGAAAAAATTCAGCTTTTCAGCTGTGAAGCAATTTGAGTTGGTAAAGTCAGCCGAAAGAGTTTTTTGGCGAAGTTCCAAGGGATTTCTGCTGGAATGGAAGAGCGGGAAGTTTGTTTGGGCAAATACACTTTCAGTTATTTCACGCAACCAGTTCGAGATTGTGCTGTTTCGTTCGTGTTTAGATGATGATGCAAGAAACAGCAACCAATTCTGGCAGGCCTTTGTACCCGGCAGTGTGTGTGTGTGTGTGTGTGCAAGTAAAGTAAGGTTTACATGCATCCTGGTTTACATTAATTATTTACAGTGAGTTCCTGCCTTGAATTGGGAACAACGTAATGTCAAATCCGAGTGACGACCTAATTTCCGTGAGATCTTACTGTGCGAGAAACTGAACGTAATTATCGAGTGTGTGGCGGCTTTGTGGTATTGATGCCAAGTTAGAGGAAGCAGTGACAGGGTGGTGGTGGTGGTGGTGGTGATGATGGTGTTGCCTTGGCGAGGTCCTCCTGTGTTGATTTAGTAAATATATGAAACACCTTTAGCCATCTACATCACCTACTCTTTTCTGCTTTAAATGTATCGTATCAAGAAGATGAAGTGAAAGGATTGTCTTTCATTCAGCAGAATTTCTGATACCTTTTTTTTTCTATGTTAAAGATAAAATGATTAAGTTATCCTACACTTTTCATCTTCTCTATCATCTGTCTCTGTATTGAAGGAGAGCTAAAAAAAATAACTTTGACAGACCTCACAACAACTACGTCATTTGCCTTGTGTTTTTTTTCTCAATCTACTCTAATTCGTATATTAAGAAATAAAAGAAGAATAATTTATAACACTCTCAGCGCTCAATTTCTGTTTTAAAGTATCCTATATTAAAACTGAAAAGAAGAAACTATCCCTGCAGCTGCGTAAGTCTGACTTCTGCGGCTGTGACGTGAGGGAGTTCAGAAATTTTCCCTGTATTTTATCATATTCCTGTTGTTTCCTCTTGTTCAAAGATGTCACGACGCTTTGTTTACGCCACGTTCCTTTGTGGGGGATCTCATCATGGTATAGGAAATTCGTTGACTAATTCTTATCATCTTTTCATTGTTTTTTTTTTTTTATTATTATTAAGATTCTTCTCCAAAGCAACTTAGAGTACTCAGCTCTCTTGTTGATCATTTCCAGTTAATATTGCTGCGACGTCCTGGAGACAGAAGGGATTAACAATCTTGCGTCTCTGTACACACACACACACTCTCTCTCTCTCTCTCTCTCTCTCTCTCTCTCTCTCTCTCTCTCTCTCTCTCTCTCTCTCTCTCTCTCTCTCTCTCATTTTGTTGTTGTTGTTGGTCATTTTTTTTTCTTGTCAGATTATTTCCTGATGACTGCATGTGATGTACAGCTCCCTCCACTTCCACGTTCTCTAGTCAGCGTTGCCAGTGTGTGAATCGCCTGCTGTAAACCTCCTGCTTCGACTCGTATTGAAACAAATGCCGCCAATCCCTCTATCACCCTTCCGCTTAATAGTGCTACCTTCGATCTTAAGTCACTGTCCTCTTCATTATCATCACCACCACCATCACTACTATTGTCATTAAGAAAACTGAGTAAATACCTGCACGTGTACGTTTGATAATGATAAGTTTCGTAATGCACTTAGTACATCAAAGCAGGAAGGTGGAATTATCATAATGTAGCTTCCTCATCATTTAGTCTTGATCATTCCCTCTCCACGTAGCGCCAGGTGAGAAGAAAGGCAAGGAGAAGCCACCAGGCACATACACTTGCCACTTCTTCGCTTTTTTTTTCATTCCCTCCCCCTAAAACGCTTCAGTGTTAATAGAGTGAAGCGTGAGAGAGCAGCTGTTGCATCGACCAACGCTGCACCCGACACCTCGCGCCACTCCAGGCCCCGAAGTCTGCTGGGGCTGAAAGGATCCCCACCTGCCCCGCGGCGTGAGGGGGCGTGAGAGAGGAGGAGCAGGTGTCCGAGGAAGGCGGAGAATGCATGTAATGTTGGTGAGGATAAAGGGTTTGTGGGAAGAGTGGAGTGAGTGAAAGAGCTGGTCGTCAGAGTGAAATAATCGAGGTGCGAAGGAGGACATCCACTCTCTCTCTCTCTCTCTCTCTCTCTCTCTCTCTCTGGGTGGTTGTGTGTGGGTGTCGTTGTTCTTCATGATTTTAGCAGCAACTATTCATGAAGGGTAAGACTACAGCTTAGAGGAAAAGCAAACAAATTGAGCCATAAGGAAAACTAGAAGGGAAAATATAGACCAGAAAGGAATGCGCGGCTTATTAAAGGCGAGATTACTTTGAATGAGGAGAGAATAAATACTTTGAATGAGGAGAGAATAAATGTGTGATCATGTACGATGACACACACAGACAGACAGACAGACAGAGAGAGAGAGAGAGAGAGAGAGAGAGAGAGAGAGAGAGAGAGAGAGAGAGAGAGAGAGAGAGAGAGAGAGAGAGGGTAAACAGCATACTAAAGGGAAGACTTGAGTTAGAGAGGAGTGAGAGGGAAGAGCAGGACAAAGAGAAATAACATTAAAGAAAACAATCCAGGAACATGAAAAGTAAAAGGTCTCTCTCTCTCTCTCTCTCTCTCTCTCTCTCTCTCTCTCTGACTCGATTACGGATACTGACGAGCAGCTTTTCATACGTTTTCCTCATGCAAAGTGTTCACGCGGCCACAATGCCATCGCTCACTCGCTGCCTCCCGCAACTCTCCACAAATCTGAAGGAGTTACAATCCACAAATCTGAAGGAGTTTTGTAACTTGAGAAAAATACAAGAATATTTTTAACAGCCTGCCTTGCCTATCTTGTTTTTTTCTTCTTCTTTTCTTCTCTCTTTGTCATCCTGTCGTCCGTGTTTATTTACTTGTGTTGCGTGTTTCGTTGTTTTTTTTATTTTTCTTTGCTTAGATTTTTTTTTCTTTTTCTTATGTGAGGATTTTCGTTAATGTTCCTATGATGCTTAACGTAATAAGTGTCAGTGTGTGTGTGTGTGTGTGTGTTTTGCAGGACACCGTTTTCAACAATTGTATATGTTTTTATCTTTCTTTCACTCTTTCTTTCTTTCTTTCTTTCTTTTTCATGTTTCATTAATTATTTCTTTCTTTTCTTTCTATCACTCTTTGTTTTGAAATTTTCGGTGTCCTTTGTTTGTTCCCTTTCTAATCATACACTTCTCTTAATTTTCTTTGTATACTTACCTCCTCTCTCCTTTTGTTTTGGTAACCTTTCCCTCACTCGTATTTCATTTCGTCACTTATAATTTTTCTCCCGACTTCCATTCATGATGTCTTTTAACTCCCTTCCTTCGAACGAATCAGAGACAACAGAGAATCTTCCCATTGGACAAACAGATGCAGCGTGGTGTGCCCGGGAGGAGGCGCCAACGTGGAGGAATGTACATATGCAACAACCGCAGCCACACTGCAGTACTCTTGGGTTAACCCGACGTCGAGGAGTTAAGAGCAAAGGAGCAGCATGGTTGGGGTGAGTGTTGCTCTAATTGCTACACTAACATTGTTGTTGCCGTAAGAACGAGGTCGTACTGCGCCGCTATTTATGCCACAGAGACTAGATGCCTTTCAGTGTCTTTGCAGCACTCTAATGTGTTTCCTGAAGTTAATCTTTACTCTGTTCCAAGCCGATCTGTGTGAAATTTTACCACAACGCAGTGTACTACATTACGTATTTATCAGAGACTAGTTTTGGTGGCCGCTCTACTTAACGAAGCCTATAGTAACTGAATACTAAAAGAGCTGAATCAATACTAGTTGTAAAGAAGAGAAACCGTTTTATTTATCTATTTTCATTGTGTCCCTGGATATTTTCTTTAATGAGTCTCGAGTCTCCGAAGAACAGTAGAAAAGGAAATTATGTCTTGTCTTTCTTTCCTTTCCTTTTTTTTTTTTTTTTCAAAGGTACAAATCGGTAGTAAAAAGGAAGGTTTGTCACTGTCATGGCAACAGTAGCGAAGAAAGAACTGTCTAGCACGTCCCTTCCTTCCACAAGACCTCTTCCTCACGACTCCATTTCATTACTTTCCCTTCCCTCTCCCTCTCCCTTCTCCCTCTCCCACTGGCGTGTCCTGTAAAGTCGCGTTCCGTTCCAGCCTCGGCCAGTGACGCGGTAGTAAACAAGGGTGGCCTGCACACTCGTTCAAAACACGTCTCGTAAAAGTCTCAATTCAAGACCTATTTCTCGTCCTGCCACCAGGAGTTAGAAGGTCAACCTCGAAGGGACCCTCCCACCACGCTCCCAGCCCGCCTCTACGCCCCGATATATCTAAAGAAAAGATGTTTTGTGGTGTGGTTGGAGGGCGGGGAACGAGGATGTTGCTGCATTGGCCTGGCTGGTGTGCGTGTGTGCGCGAGGACTGTTGTTTTGTGGCCGCTTTCCTGTTTGTGCATGTGTATGTTTGAATGTATTTGTTATTCATGTATTTGTTTATTGATTTATGCATTTGTGTGTATGTTTATGTTACTCACGATCGTGAAATTACTTGCTGTAGTTGTGACAGTCAGATATTACAAGCAGATGAGGAGTTGGAATTCACGCGATAGATAAGAACAGGACCTTACACACACACACACACACACACACACACACACACACACACACACACACACACACACACACCATTGTTTTGCTCACTAATTACTTACTCATTACATTTAGCAACCTTCAATCTGGTAAATAACACTCAAGGACATTACTAGTGTGTGTGTGTGTGTGTGTGTGTGTGTGTGTGTGTGTGTGTGTGTGTGTGTGTGTAAGGTCCTGTTCTTATCTATCGCGTGAATTCCAACCCCTCATCTGCTTGTAATATCTTGTGTGTGTGTGTGTGTGTGTGTGTGTGTGTGTGTGTATGTGTGTGTCACTGATCACAAGAAAGCCACATTACCATTTCCTGGTATCAGTCGAGGTATTTATTTATGCGTGCGATATTCGTCCCTTTCATTATTGTTGTTTAGACAAAATATCTGATCACGTCATCTGGATTCCTCCACAACAAGCCTTCCTGAAGCTACTAATCTGGCAGAGCCACTCAATTAACCTCCCTTCACTGCACGGGGACGTATGAAGCAACTCATCAACAATATCTCCTAACATTCAACGAAAACCTGAAGAGATATGGAACAGTTTTCTCGCCCGTCTATCGCCGAGCGGCAGCAGGAGGAGGCATATGTGTGAAAATAAAAATAAACGGATATCCTGTACAGCTGTCTGAGGAAACAAAATGAATACCTTCTGCAGCTGTCAGGGAAAAGTGAAATAAGAGACGGAAAAATATTAAAGTAATCGTGGAGGTCCGGTTGTATCTGTCACGCGCCACCTTGAGTCACGGAGCCAATTAGAAGCCCAGGTAAAATTACTAGCCTTGCGAAGTGGAATAACCGTCCCTTGGGTGTGTTAGTGATGTATGATAATGATGGCTGGTGACCGCGTGTGGTGGTGGTGGTGGTGGTAGTGGTGGTGGTGATAGTAACAGTGGTAGTAATAGTGGTAGTAATGAAACAGTGAAGTATGATGTCACGTGCCGCCCACATACTTTCGAATCACCAATAGCATCAGATTGTCTTCTTCCCATAAGCCTGGATTTGTTATTGCCGTAAATGCTCCCATGCCTGTGTTGGAGGAGGCGAGCAGTGATGTCCGACACAGAGATAGAGTCTGTCTTTCTCTTGCACTTTAGGCGAGGCGAGTGGTGAGATTTGCCAGAGGATGAGAGATGTCCTTACGCTGGTTCTTCTTTGCCCTGACGCCAGGTTAGAATTTTGTTGTAAAGTTGGAAAGCTGTGAAGGAAAAAATGTTATAATGTGCAAAATGAATGGTGAAGTTTTCCTTTAAAGTATAGGATTAAAAAGAAAAATAAGAAAGGCATCGTTATATACAATAATTCCTTTTTAAATACCCCTTATTGCTATGAAGACCCCCAGTGTAAATCGATATATCACTATATGTTCACTTCTATTCGTCAAATATTCCCTATTAATAAATTTGGCTCCTGCTGCCTCCCACACATACCTTTACTGGCTTTTCTTTATTTAATTAATTAACTAACACACTCGCACTCGTTTATTTGCTCCCCGCGCTGGTTAAGTCAGGCCAATTATTACATTTTCTTTTCGTATGACAGAGAACATACATTTCCTTATCAGAAGTAAAAACAAAAAAAAAAAAAAAAAGGTCGCTGGTAATCACTGTTCCAATTGTTTTCATCGCGTATCCTTTGGTCTCACTTGTCTGCCGGTGGTGAAAGTGCTGGACGTTCTGCTCATTTATATATATATTTCTCCAAACGTTTTTTTTTTCTTTTTTTTTTTCCCACGTGAAATCCCTTTGCCTGGAGAAGTAATTAATGATGCAACGCGATACACCATGAGGCTTTTTTGCACCATTGTGTAGTCTTCACTGCGAGAGAGAGAGAGAGAGAGAGAGAGAGAGAGAGATAAGAACATATCAAAAGAAAATAAGAGAATGTACAAGGCCTACACGTGACAGTCCCTCTATGAAACACACCTACCTACTTGTATTTTCACTTATCATCCCAATCCATAAATTTCTGTAATCTTCTACATGATATTTAGAGCTTCAACGAAGATATGCACAGAGACTCGCTTGTTCCCTGCGTTCTCGTACCTTGGATGAGTCCGCCCTCCGTACAGTGCGTCCATTCCGTCACTTTGTCACGTGAGGGAGAGAACACGTATAGGTGAGTGGGGCGAGGGGTGTCAGTGTGTGTAGGTGGTGGTGCTTACCAGATGCAGGTCAAGGTCACCAGGTATTAGTGTTATAAAAATTAAATAGTCGTGTTTGCATAGATTCAACAAGAACACCTTACTACGAAACTGTCGAGTCACACAATCTTGAAAGTCATTTTCGGTGGACTTATTTTTACACTCCCCTTCTTTTTTGGTCCATCCATTGAGAGGACGAGTCATCACGCAGCCACTCACTCAGTGAATGGAGCTCTGGGAAGAGTGAAGGTGAATAGTTTTTTTTTTATTTTTTTTTATTTTTTTTTTTTTTTAGAGAGAGAGAGAGAGAGAGAGAGAGAGAGAGAGAGAGAGAACCTGAGCACTACCTACGCCCCCACTCCTTGCCTTCCGAACTAATGAGCAGCGAACACTACTGAAACATGCTCCGAGTCAGGCTTGGAGGCGCGTGGGGTCGTTTCGCTACTTAGCGGCAGCAGCAGCAGCGGTACCAGCGGGGAGTGTCGTAGGCTTGTTGATGTACTGTGATATGTGCTGTTTAGTTTTCCGCAAATTTTGGAGAATGCGGTATGAGAAACATTTCCTTTAGTTTTGCGTTGTTGAAAAGAGCTCTCGCTGTTAGCATACGAACAACGTGGTACGCTTCAGTTCCAAGTTCCAATTAAAAACAAGAGTGACCGTGTGATAACGTAACCCATGACTGTAACATGTATTTCTGCTCCCGACACAGCACACGGTTGTCATATACTGCTACATACTTAGTGTATGTTATACCTGTTGTCTTGCACTCAACAACTCTGGCACAGCTGGCGTAATGTTAATGAATGTGGAAACTTTATATTTTCATGGTAACAATTCTCTTTATATTCGCGTCAGTGCTTTTAAATGTTCTCCTTTCTCTCGTAAACATAAGCGCAGGGTCTGAAGGTTTTATTGATTACGCAGCGTTTCGCGGTTCATCTATGGCACTTTAAAGTTAAACTCGGTTACAATTAAGTGAAGTAATTTATCAGTTTGAGTGAAGTATTTTATCAACTTGAAATACCTCACCGTCATTTATGGAAGAAAACTATCGCATGCATTTAATTTATAACTGTAGAGGACCTACAAAGTCAAAGGACAAAAAAAAAACAAATAAAAATGATGCGGCGTTGTGGCGGAAGTTCCCTCTTTGCAACAGCGCCGAGTGACTCTTTGCATCAGCTTTCATTGGAATGATATTTCGTTTTCAACCTTTCCACTTCATATTAACACTACTATGCACAAGACCCCAGCTTACGGGCTCTCAAAGCTGACTGGGCGATACACTACGATATATTGGACAAACGAGGGTTTCTCATTTAATTGCTGCCAGGATGAGGAGGGAAGAAGAGAGAGAGGGAGAGTGATTTATGTTATCATTGGTGGCAGTGGTGGTGGTGGTGGTGGTTTGGAGGAACGTACGCAAAGAAACCCTGCCCTTAAATCTCCGCTGTTTGTGATGTGCGCTTCACAGACGCAGGAAACGACGCTGAGGTGAGTGGCGTGGCTGTGGTCCGGATGTTTAGCCCACCTGATGTTTCCTAATTCGATTGTTAGTAAGGATTATCTGCATCTTCTTGTGTGCGTGTGAGAGTCATGGCAGTCTTGCAGCTGCGTCTTAAGTTACATTTATGGTTCACAATTAGCTAAGTCAGTGTTTGAAAACATGAGCATAGGAACACATGGAAAATTTCTCAGGAGTATGTTGTCATAAGCTGCTTCACCGATAATAATAATAATAAACATCCATAGTGCAGCTGACAAAATATATGGAAAGCTTGCCGATAGAAGGGGCTGTTACATTGTATAGTTAAGAAATCACCAGAAATCACCCATCGTTTCTGGGACTGACATCTCACGGCTTTTTTTTTATTTATTGGATTTTTGTTGCCCTTAGCCAGTGTCTCCTACACAGTGACGTCATCCACAAATTTCACTTTATGGGATGAATGTTGTAACAGGCTGTTGATGAGGGCAAGGAAGATGACAGGTCCGATGCAGGTCCCCTGCGGCACCCCACATGTGGTGGGAAGCCACGTGGATGTTTTATCTTTGTATTTGGTACGCTGCTGCCTGCCCGTGAGGAAAGATGAAATGAATGGTAGAAATGACGTGCGGCAGCCGAAGTTGTACAGTTGAGTCACTGCTACGCTGTGATCCACGTTGTCAAAAGCCTTCTTAAAATCAATCAGGCACATCTGGGCCACCGTATTACGCTGTTCCAGACCTTTCAGGATGGCGTCCAGGAGGAACACCATGTACTGCGTGGTAGAGCGTCCCTTCAAGTTCCCGAACTGGTGCCCATCGATGTGTGGGCGCTTGTCCGTCAGGGCTACGTCTGCAACGCGCCCCTCCACCACCTTCCCGAAAGTGTGTGTGAGAGACACGGGGCGTAGCTGCCCCAGGTTGGTCACATCAGCCACCTTGGGCAGGGCTATCACTGTGGACTGCTTCCACCGGTCAGGGCAGGCTCCTGTTTGTAGGCACTTGTTATAAATTATTTCAAGCGGTTGGCTCAGTTCATATGCAAATTCTTTTACTAGTTTTAGCGGAATTTCACCTTGGGGAGTAGATTTGTTTGTTTTTATTTTCTTTAAGTCTTTATAAATATCATGCCTCGAGTAGTAAGGGGGAGGCAGTGAAGGTTGGTGGGCAGGTACGATACTTGGGTCCAAGGGTGGATAGTTTGTACATATTGTGGAAAAGTGTGCATTTATCGCGTTAGCAATCTCACATGGGTCGCTTAGGTTGAGGAAAGGGAGGCTTACAGGCTTTCGTTTAGGTTCTATAAGTTTTGCAATGCACTTGTTAAATCCACTTTCACTTTGTGTCGTCACAAAATAGTCATGTTTCGCCTGTTTGATTTTTCTCTTTGCACAACAATTTAGTTCACGATATCGTTCTGTGTTCCCTTTGTTGTACGCATTTCGCTTTTTAACTATCAACCGCTTTATCTCAGGGGTCATCCACGGTTGGTCACTCTCTCGCTTTCGCCATGTTTCCAGCGGGAAGTAGGCTTCGTATTGGTGTAGGAGGATAGCGTGCAATGCATTTTCTTGTTGTTCTATGCTGGGGTATGTTTCTAGGAATGACCAGTCTACCGCTGTAATCCAGGATCCGAATTCCCTCATGGACGATTCCTTGTAGGGGCGGTACTGCACAGCGTGGTGGCGCGGGGGTGAGGCTGGTGTGGCCGGCCGCACCAACACGCACTTGTGTCTGCTCAGACCAATAGGGGGCAGATATACAGGGGACCTATAGTAATGCATGTCTGTTAGCACAAGATCTAACACGGAATTTTCATGAGTGGGCTGTGTCACCAAGTTTTTCAGACTCAGTTGATTACATATCTGATCTTTATTAAGCCCATTAAAATCACCACAGATTTTCACTTTACAATTATTATGCCTCCGTCTGAACATATCCACACTCGTTATTATGTGTTCAGTGAGATTACTATGTGTATTAGCGTCAGAATCTGGGGGATAGTACAGCACACACAATATTATTTGGGACACTTGTTTTACATTTTTTCAGGTGTACCCAGAGACACTCAAGGTGTGGAGGGACAGTGATTTGTGCTCTCACTGCTTGTAAATGTTTTCGCGCGTACAAACACACTCCTCCGCCACGGGTGTCACGGTTTTTGTGGAACAAGTCATAGCCATTAATTTCATACTGGTGAGCCGGTTTATTCACTGAGAACCATGTTTCACTTATTGCAATAATGTCTGGGTCCTCTTGTTTCACAACAACACTTAATTCGTCAAACTTGTTGGTTAGGCTGGTGGGGTTGGTGAGTAGCAGTGATGGCAGGGGAACGGTAGACCGAGGCTCCCGAGGGATGGGGGTGAGGTGGCGGTGCTTTGTCGGACCCGGCCTGGGAGCCGAGGTGCGAGGTAGGGTCACTGTGGGGATGGGTCGTTGCATGTGTGTCCCACCATGCCTCGCCTCCTCTTGGGGAATGGGGGTGAGGTGGCGGTGCTTTGTCGGGCCCGGCCTGGGAGCCGAGGTGCGCGGTAGGGTCACTGTGGGGATGGGTCGTCGCATGTGTGTCCCACCATGCCTCGCCTCCTCTTGGGAAATGGGGGTGAGGTGGCGGTGCTTTGTCGGGCCCGGCCTGGGAGCCGAGGTGCGCGGTAGGGTCACTGTGGGGATGGGTCGTCGCATGTGGGTCCCGGCACGCCTTGAACGGGCTTTGTATAGGGACAGTTGTTTCAGGGTCACGATCGTTGGTGTGCTGGGATAACTAGAGTTTTTACGTACATTCCAAGGAGAGGAAGGCAGAGCGCCTTAGGTCGTGAGGTATATCGGAGGGAAGGCGTTTCTCAGGTGAGAATCTTGGTGTGGATTGGTGATGGAGTGAGTGTGTGGAGGTATTAGTGGTGTAGCGGTATAACCTTGATATCCAGGATCAGGTTAGTGAGTCTTTTGTGGTACCAAGAGCTCTTGTCCGCTGAAATTCGGTTGTTGAGTTGTGCCGGTGACGCTGTTGGGAGGAGTCATAGGTCAAACTGGCAGCCATTTTGTGAGTGGAAGTTGTGGTGTTGACCTTGGAAGCTGGTGTTGTGGTGTATTGGTGATTTTGGGGATGATGTTATGGTGTTATGGGTAATCTTTGGTGATGATGGTAATCTCCTGTGAGGCTTGAGGAGGTGAAATACGGGAATTATTGTCTGGGGACGCGGTAGTGGCGTCTGAGTAAATTCTTGCGGTTGAAGGGAATATTTCAGTGACTGGTGGAGGTGTAAACGGGTTGTGGTGGTGTGTGAAGTGACGAGAACGTCATGTAGTAACGTGTACTACCTCATGTTGTTTGTGAATTATAATTAGTATTAATATATGTGCTTGTAACATAGAATAATCGTGTTTTCTACTCCCCCAACATTGATCTGGTATTAGAGGTGATTCCAGGTGTGCTGTGTCAAGGTAAAGGTGGAGTGAGAGGGTGTAATTCTGGCGATTTCTGATAGGTCGGGTAGGCACTCGAAGCCTTTAAAAATCCAGACCTTTAAAACTTTCCGGGATCAGTGTAACGTCCACTTTCTTGGAGAGATAACCGGGATCGTACGATCATAAGTAAGTAAGCGATCGTGACAGCAGTTACTCGCAGCCACGTGTTTGGGAAGCACTGACATTGAAGGAGGCCGTACATTGCGGTCGTAAGTTCCTTTATTAAATTGTAAAAAATATGATCTGAGCACAACCTTCCCTGTGTGTGTGTGCGTGCGTGTGTGCGTGTGTGTGTGTGTGTGTGTGTGTGTGTGTGTGTGTGTGTGTGTGTGTGTGTGTGTGTGTGTGTGTGTGTGTGTGTGTGTGTGTGTGTGTGTGTGTGTGTGTGTGTGTGTGTGTCTTGATTAAGCGAGTCAGGCAATAACACGAGAATAGATAACAAGAGAACGTTCATTTGCATGCATACAAAATACAGACCCACATACAAAACTAAATAAAAAAGAAAAAAAATCTGCCTTTCTTTCTTCATTGTATAAACGTTGCGTTGACAGTCTCTGTGAAGGCAAATTATGTTTTCTTTATATTTACTTTGTTTTAAAACTGAAAACAGACAAAGTTGTAGGTGTTGATGCCGCTGCCACGCATCGCGCTCAAAGAATGTTGTGCATGTCGCTTTGAGCCTCTTTACGAGTTATAATCCGTAATGATATGTAGTGCGCTTTGTTTTTATTCATATAAATTAAACGGTATTAGACATTGATGCGTATAAAGACAAAAAGATCAGTACAGCCTCACCTCAGCAATGCAAACTCCGCTGCTCATTAGTAGTTTTCAGACACTTGTACCTAATTATCTCTTTTTTATGCACTGAACTTCCCTTTTCGCTTGTTCTGACTGGAAAGCTCAGTGTTTATACGAGAGGCTTTGTTTGTTTGCATAATAGTACTCGCCAGCCACCGCAACGGCACCCTAATGTACAACTACCTCACGATGGCCACTGCTATGCCACGCACCCCCACCACTCGCTGCTGTTATTCCAGAACTAAATGAATTTCAAAGTGTTCCATGATTTCATTCTCTCTCTTTTCTAATTTTGTAATAATAGTATTAGCTCGCATGGCGTAGCTAAAGAAGGAACGGTAAACTGTGGAATAAAGTGAAAACAAGTAAATTAATGAAAACATTTTAAGGGCGTAGTACTTACTTGCAACACTTTCATTGTCACCTCCAGTTTTAAGAGAGAGAGAGAGAGAGAGAGAGAGAGAGAGAGAGAGAGAGAGAGAGAGAGAGAGAGAATTGCGTAGCTATAATACACAAGACTTCAAGGATTGTGGACTGAAAAGATGAATTCTGGTTGGTAGTTGAATATAGTAACAACAGCCGTACACACACACACACACACACACACACACACACACACACACACACACACACACGATAGACGTGACCCAAAAAAAGAAAGAAAGAAAGAAAGAAAGGTCGTGCCTGTTTTCAAAAAAAAAAAAGCTAAAAAACTGGAAAAAAAAAAAAAAAAACATTAAAAAAGATTAAAATATGATTATGGTTTGACGGCTCGGCAAATCGTATTATATAATTTCGGCGTGACTTAAAGGCGATCAAAGCAACTATTCCCCTGAACCACCTTGACGATGAGACACAGGCTGTGACAGTTTGCGGCGTTGTGCATTAGTGTGTGTGTGTGTGAGAGAGAGAGAGAGAGAGAGAGAGAGAGAGAGAGAGAGAGAGAGAGAGAGAGAGAGAGAGAGAGAGAGAGAGAGAGAGATTATCCTCAGTAACACAAACATATAAATGAATAGATAGACAGATAAATAGATAGATAGGTAGATTTATACAGATAGACAGACAGACGAACAATCAAAGAGAGCGATAGATTAACAGATAGACAGATATGTATGTAGCCGCCGTATACGCACAACTTACACGACGGCTACAGATACATTGTGGTGTGCCATTTTATGTTTTCTTTGTTAACGTTATTTATTCGTAGAGACTGGTTGTTATACATGGCTAGTGTCATGAGTAGTGTATGGAGTGTAGGGCGCGCCCGCGCGCCAGCATAGCAGAGTGAGAGGGGCGTTGCATTTGCCCTCTCAGCTCTTTCTCTCATCGACGGGTCGGTTGTTGTGGCGTGAGCGCTGATAACACACCTGCGACATAATGAACATAAAATGCTGTAGGGGCCCAGCAGCGTCTCGCTGTGTATGTATTCATCATAGTATTAGGATATTTACGTAATTGTACGGAATTGACGACGTGAAGTGTCACGACAATGATGTACTGCAATACCTGTGTTTCCTATGATATACTCCTTTGTGTTACTCTCAGTATTAGTGATAATATGTTAATTCACAGGTTTGACCGCTTCTGAATACAAAGAGCGCGTACTGCACAGCTCGTTTCAGTCACCTCCACTACAATACATTAATAAGCGTCGGATGGCGCTGTACAATGAAGAGCAACGAAGAGTCAGTAGTCTGTACTAGCGGACGAGTGGATGCAAATTGGGCTGAAGTGGATTGCTGTTGAGATTTAATGAGTTTAAGAGCGTGGCGTGTATTCGTTAAGGGCAAGGCGATTGTGTAGGAAAATCTAATTTGATATTACGGGAACAGAACTGCCTTGCTATGACGTGTTGAGGGAGAGAGAGAGAGAGAGAGAGAGAGAGAGAGAGAGAGAGAGAGAGAGAGAGAGAGAGAGAGAGAGAGAGAGAGAGAGAGAGAGAGAGAGAGAATTTCGTTCCTCGATTAAGTAATAAACAGACGAATGGATAACAAAAAATATTGATAACGCGGTGGATTTCGATGGGCGACTCTTACTGACTCACAAAAGTACATTAGTCATGATACAAATAAAAGAGGGGGCAGGAGAGCACAGTGCTTTTCAATTGAGTTCACGGTGGATACAATATTGCATTATTTCCAACCTGGTCATTTAGTTTACGGTAAATGTATGTTAAAGCTTTATTCTACATGACAAGCTGATAAACACACCCGCTACTTTGGTAAGCTGGGTGGGCGGAAACCAACCCTGCCTTGGGCCTTCAATGTAATCAGGAATGTAATCACGTTTTTCGTTTCTACATACATGTAATTTGTGTAGAGTGGCGTATGGGAGATGGGTACGTTACTAAATTAAATTATTCGTTGTTGTTTCGTAGACTAAATCACGCAGGAGGAAAATGTAAAGTAATAATGATAATAATAATAATAATAATAATAATAATAATAATAATAATAATAATAATAATAATATGAAATAACAACAACAACAACAACAACAACACATTTCTGGCCAGTAAACAATGGCTTTAAGAGTAGCCATTTAACTTTTTGACTCGCAACATCAGTATAGCACATGTTGAATTTTGACTAACTTGGCAATAAAAAAAAAAAAAAAAAATACATCCACTAAAAGATATAAACTACTGGATCGTCTCTTTTCCTGTCAGTGGTGTCTTTCCAAATCAGACTCACATTCTCCACCAGATTATTTCACAAAGCGCGACAACGACCCGCGGCATTTACAGCACCAACACTCCTTCGTTATATTATGCTTCTGTTTCGTCTGTCTTTCCTCTGTATGCAATCGATTTGTATTGGTATGCTGCGGGAATAATGCGCTAGGTGGGCGACTACGAGGAGGGCTTCCTTCATGGATCGTAACCACAATGGCCTGTGTTCCAAATACGATTAGGAGACGCTCGATTAGTTAAGTATTCGTGGATGGTTCAGAGGTCGTCTGTGTGGCCGTGCGCAAGGAATAGTTAGGTGAACGACGCTCTCTCTCTCTCTCTCTCTCTCTCTCTCTCTCTCTCTCTCTCTCTCTCTCTCTCTCTCTCTCTCTCTGGGGATGTACATAGGTTATAACAAGTCTGCAGAGATTGCTGAGCTGCGGCACATGGAAGCCTTATGTCAGGGCAGACTACAGCCACTACGTGCTCTGGCCTGCTCGGGTCTTGGCGTTGGGATTCCGGTCCTTCGTATGATGTACATAACTACTGTTAGATCACTTATGGACTATACTGCACCATGCTTGTCTATGTTGGAGATGGAAAGGTTACGCAAACTTGAACTTTTGCAAAATGAGGCCTTGAAAATTATTTTTTGCTGTCAACGTAATGCAATGATTGATGCGATGCGACTGGAATTGAATTTGCCGAGTGTATGTGACAGAATACAAGAACTGTGTGTTAAAACTGTTGTTAAAAATCTTAGACTGGGTAGACACTTGGATATTGTGAGAGAGCTGCAATGTACTAGAAGTAAATCTGCCTTTGTACGGCATGTTAAGGAGCTTATGATAAGGTACAAGGTTGCGCACCAGTGTTGTCCTTTACAGGTGAGCGACAACGGTGTTGTCCCTCCCTGGGAGGACGTGGCACTGGAGGTGATGGTTGAACCATTATCTATGAGAAAATTTGAGTATGTTACTGGATATCTGAGGGCCACGTACACCCATATGGTCGATTGTGTACAAAAGGAAAATAACATACATGTTTTTTGTGATGGGTGAGTGAGTGAGGATGGTCGAGCTGGCTGTGTGTTAATGTGTGATTACAACGAGTGTGAGGAGACGTGGGAAAGTACAGTAGCTATTCCATTGTGTGATGGCATGTCATCGACTCAGGCTGAATTGTATGCTATTTATGTAGCTGTTCATGAAGTGTTAACTAAAGATAAGGATGTGCGCATCTTTGTGGACAGCAGGGCGGCACTACATTCACTTAATAGTCGGAAACCTGTACATGCAGAAATTGTGTGTCTATGTAAAGCCATTTTGAGGAGAATTACTGTTACATTTTATTGGGTACCCTCTCAGGGTGGAATTACCCAAAATGAAAAGGCAGGTATGCTGGCCAAGTGTGGGGCTCACAGAGATGTCATTGATGTGATATGTAACTTGTCTATCCGGCAAATAAGGAGTGTAGTTAGGAAGGAACAGTATTGTATAGAAAGAACTAGGATGGCTAGGGAACATGTCAACAGTAGTACACTTGAACATTGTGATACGGTTAGTGACCATGTTAGTGTTTACCTATGGAAGAGATGGTGCAAGAAGTGATGCGGTCAAGATGAGGAGGAGGTTAGGTTACAAGTATTACTGGCAGTACAAAGAAGTATTGAACATTGAGGAAGCACGGTGCACGGTGTGTGGGAAAGAAAATGGTCACACTTCAGAGCATTATGTATTGAGGTGTTCATGCGTGAAACAATTCCGGAACAATAACACTGCTGACGTGACTCTCCACATTATATGCATATTACAGAATGGAGTGCTGGAAAATATATTAAAGAAGTCCAAGGCTTTTGCCCCACGGTTATGATTCTTGGCTGGAGGACTCTGTGATCATTTGTCCACGAGTTTTGGTGATCTATCAGTAATTTTCAGTTGCGTTTATTTTGTTGTGCTTGTGGGTATATGATATTGTTCATACAATGTAATTGCTGTAGAATTTATTTCTCATGATTGGTTATAATTTTTATGTATTTATGAATGACGTGGTACTGGGTGAAATTAGATATCGACTTCATCCAATTGTCTGTAATTTGACAATCTCTCTCTCTCTCTCTCTCTCTCTCTCTCTCTCTCTCTCTCTCTCTCTCTCTCATCTCTCTCTCTCTCTCTCTCTCTCTCTCTCTCTCTCTCTCTCTCTCTATTGTGATTTGTCCCGCACCACTTGCTCTCTTCCCTCCACCAGGCATTTGCAGGCACCATGCCATCCCAGGCAGGCGTGTGTACATGGCACGCCGTACATGAACCATGCGGTCTTGTGTGATTTCTTAGTAATGGAAGCAAGGAACGAGATCAAAGACTTAGAACGCTTTTGGCTTTTCCTTTATTGTTCCGCTTTGGTGGCGGCGCAAAGGGCTGTGGCATTCTGGTCTATTTCGGCCATTTCTTTTCCCTTCCTTTCGTGTCCGCGGCGGTGTGTCCTCAGTGTTCCCGCGGCGGTGTGTCCTCAGTGTCCCCGCGGCGGTGTGTCCTCAATGTCCCCGCGGCGGTGTGTCCTCAGTGTCCCCGCGGCGGTGTGTCCTCAGTGTCCCCGCGGCGGTGTGTCCTCAGTGTCCCCGCGGCGGTGTGTCCTCAGTGTCCCCGCGGCGGTGTGTCCTCAGTGTCCCCGCGGCGGTGTGTCCTCAGTGTCCCCGCGGCGGTGTGTCCTCAGTGTCCCCGCGGCGGTGTGTCCTCAGTATCCCCGCGCCGGTGTGTCCTCAGTGTCCCCGCGGCGGTGTGTCCTCAGTGTCCCCGCGGCGGTGTGTCCTCAGTGTCCCCGCGGCGGTGTGTCCTCAGTGTCCCCGCGCCGGTGTGTCCTCAGTGTCCCCGCGGCGGTGTGTCCTCAGTGTCCCCACGCCGGTGTGTCCTCGAGGCGTAATTCCGTTAATGCCTGAGCGGCGAGCGAGGCGCATTGCATTACGCTGCCGGAAGGAAATGGACGAGGTTCATTGGCGAGAAATACAATTATGGTAGAGCGCCGCGTGGAAGAGAAACGCACGGGAAAGGAAAATAATACTGATTGAAAAGGAAAAAAACATTCAGTATTTGTGATGGGTGAGGTGTGTTTGTGAAGGGAAATGCACTGGAAATGATGCTCACTAGGAAACAAAACACGCAGTACTCTTGTTGAAATTGCCAGTCCGGGGAGCAGCGCCGCTCGGTGACGCGTTGCCTGCAAGTGTGACTAATGAACACAAGTACGCCGGTCACTGAGTGTTCGCCTAATTATTGGCTACGAGGGAACAAGTAATTCGGTAATGGAAGGCAAGAGATTGTTATTTCTCATCGGTGCGAAAAAATTATTAATATTAAAGATTACTGGGAGCGTCTCTCTCTCTCTCTCTCTCTCTCTCTCTCTCTCTCTCTCTCTCTCTCTCTCTCTCTCTCTCTCTCTCTCTCTCTCTCTCTCTCTCTCTCAAACGACACGCACAGTAATAGCACAAAAAAATTCTTGCGTTGAGTATTTTCAATTATTGTAATATAATTTGAGGCACTACACATACAACACTATTAACAAAAGTACAAAAAAATCCACAATTTCTCTGGCAAAGCAGGAAACATGACCATGTCACACGTATTTACATGAACTACAATGGCTCACTATTGAAGACAAAATAACATACGATACACCAATAACAACCTTTAAACATGTCAACAGTCTCTCCTCAGACAACCTTGCTGGCCTTACAGACTGTCCATCAAGTCACCCGTGGCACTGCACGCCACCAAAACTATCCCTCGCTCTGAGAGGTCCAAGTACATGGAGCCACCTCCCACCACATGTCACACGGCCCACTACCATGCTACCATTTAACTTGTGCAAAAAAAAAAAAAAAAAAAAAGGTTCATACTACTTTTAATTCTACATTCAGTTTCTTTTTTTTTTTTTTTTAAGTTATTGTCTTATGAAATTTTTATTGGTTTTATATGTTTTTGTTCTGTTGTTGATCGTGGAGTGTGAGTGAGCGTTGTGTTAGTTGTGCCGCAAGGTGTGTGCTTCTGTTGTTGTTGATCGTGGAGTGTGAGTGAGCGTTGTGTTAGTTGTGCCGCAAGGTGTGTGTTTCTGTTGTTGTTGATCGTGGAGTGTAAGTGAGCGTTGTGTTAGTTGTGCCGCAAGGTGTGTGTTTCTGTTGTTGTTGATCGTGGAGTGTGAGTGAGCGTTGTGTTAGCTGTGCCGCAAGGTGTGTGCTTCTGTTGTTGTTGATCGTGGAGTGTGAGTGAGCGTTGTGTTAGTTGTGCCGCAAGGTGTGTGCTTCTACGACTCCGTGGTTACTCTTACATCTTTGTACATCTTGTTTTGAGGATTAGATTTATGATCATGCACTTTGGTGTTTGTCTTTACATTTTAAAGGCTGTCTTGAGTCTCCTATGATATTTCTAAGTTTTCCTTGTTAATAAGAATAACCACTTCAAGTGGAAAATAGACTTATTATTATTATTAAATATGTTATTTTCTTCTCTTACAAGCCCGGCTAGCTCAGTCGGTAGAGCACGAGACTCTTAATCTCGGGGTCGTGGGTTCGAGCCCCACGTTGGGCGAAATAAGTTTTGTTGCATCCAGCATAAACTAGAACAGCCTGTCACATTACTGTTCAACAAACCACCAGTTAGAGGTCAGTGCAGACTGACACACAAAAAATAATACTAGCGATCCTTATATAAACCTCCCTCACCCCTCAGATGATCCCTCTGCACACATTGTTTATTTATCTATTTATTTCGTAGCGGTGTTGTGACTCGCGCCACCGTCATCACTTCGTATTATTATTATTATTATTATTATTATTATTACTATTATTATTATTTATTTATTTCGTAGGTGTGTTGTGACTCACACGCCACCGTGATCACTTGGTCACGCTGATTGATGTCTCGGGACACGCGTCACTGCGTTGCTCATCGAGGCTGTCAATAAAACAAAGATGAAGTGTTGCGTTTATTGGCGCAGGAAATGGATTTGCAAACCGCTCTCTGTGTCAGGGAGAGGGAGAAACAGCTCACTTTGACTTCCCTAGTAATGGCGTGTATTGATAGGGGTTTTTGTCATTTTCTCTCTCTCTCTCTCTCTCTCTCTCTCTCTCTCTCTCTCTCTCTCTCTCTCTCTCTCTCTCTCTCTCTCTCTCTCTCTCTCTCTCTCTCTCTCCATGTTCAACACTTATGTTCACGTTATTACATTGAGCTCAACAAGACCACTTTACACATTACGGCGCGTACCCAAACGTACCCACGCGCACACACACACACACACACACACACACACACACACACACACACACACACACACACACACATGAAGCACACACTGGTGGGAGGTTCTTGTCCAGCCAGCGTGATCTCTTAAATAGCGACTTGAGACTAATAAAATAACGTAGTACATGTAGTGAGGATGTTTTTACCAATGAGAGACAGGCTAATGCTACGAAAAAAAGAAGATACATTAGAGTCATTGGGGGAATGTAGTAAGGCAGTCTCAGGTATCATAAATGCACTTGTTTTTCATGAGGACAGGTTATGTGCCTGTATTCTGAAAAGCTTTGCCCTCACACCAGACTGTTTTCAAAGGACACAATGATGATCACACGGGTTTTCAAGACTGCTTTTCCCTTTGATGGTGTAGAAACCTTACCAGTCTGTCACGAGGACCGTAGAAACATCCTTAAAACCCGTGTAATTTGTACTACAGCCTCTTGAAAGTATTCGGATGCGGGCAGAAATGTTTCCGGATACTGTGTAGGGTCTCTATACACATCTGTTATGTTTTGCTTTACTCTGCGATAAATTAACGTGTAAGTTGTGTGATGCGGGAACAGCTAGCCTGGGTGGACCTCCCCTCCTTTCTTGTTCCTCGGCTCGCTACGTACTGGGGTGGCGCCGCGCGGCACTAAGTGATCCAAGCCTTACAGGAAACACTTAGCAAATGACTCATTAAATTTTTGTATGTGTCAGTGAAGGAAATGTACAGATACGCGTAACACAACAATACAGGGCTTGTTATCATTATACAATTAACATTTCTCATCATCTTCATTGTATCATTATGCACATCACTCTCATCATTATTATCACCCTCCTCCTCCTCCTCTTCCTCTTCCGCCTCCTCCTCCTTCTCGTCATCATCATCATCATCACCACCATTATCATCATCATTATCACCATCATTCTCATCACCATCTTCACGAGGTCATCACCATTCTTTCTCGTCCTTCTGGCAATGATGACCCTAATGACTACACTGAGAAATGGCCTTCATCATCCCTGCCATTATCATCATTAATACCATCAGCATCATTATCACCACCTCTCACCATTATTGTCATCATTGTCATCACCATCATTCTTATCACCCTTATTTTTTATTGTTCCCAAACCCACCAACACCATCACCACCACCACCACTATCATAATCTTCGTCATCATCATCATCATCATCATCATCATCATCATTATCATTGCTCGCCATTATTGTCCTTTAGTCTTATGTAAAACTTTTACAGCGCAATCTTGGTTACCAAAGAAGGAAGGGAAAAAAGAAGAAAAGGAAGAGGAGGAGGAGGAGAAAGAGGAGGAAGAGGAAGAAGAGGAGAAGGAAGAGGAGGATAAGATGTTGGGTGATTAGGGTCATGAGAGAGAGAGAGAGAGAGAGAGAGAGAGAGAGAGAGAGAGAGAGAGAGAGAGAGAGAGAGAGAGAGAGAGAGTTTTTGTTGTGTGATTAATTTCTTGCGCTTGGAAACGCGCCAGTGTACAGGGAGGGATACACCATATAGAAATAGTCCTGGCAATATAAATTGATAGTTGAAATAATGACAGCATGAAGGCGAGCAGGTTGTGGTGAGGCAGAAGGTAAGTATCAAAGGCAGGGACAGCAGACATAAATGAATTAACAACAGAGTGAAGCTGGGCTTTTATAAGTTGAAAGTAGGTAATACAACATGGAACTTGTGATATTTTAACCCGTGCACTGTTCACTACGTACAAGTAGTACAAGTACGTGTCTCTTAGGGAAATGTTTAGCACGTACTTGTACGTTTGCCGTTTTGCACAGTTGTGCGTCCTTCTATTTTGTTTTTGTGTAGATGTCCTTATCTTAGTCGTAATAAAGAATAATTTGGCAACTGAGGAAGTTATTATTTGTCACATATACATAGAGTTTTGGCGGGATATCCAATGAGCCGTGTGCTTCTCTATTTATAATGAACATTTTCAATGTATTTTGTTACTTTGTCTTCACATCCATCAGCATATTTACAAAATCAATGGAATTTAAATGATTTCAAAACTATAACATTGGTGTGTAATAAAAAAAGTTAAAATTTTTGGCGCGTTTTTCATGTTGAGCGGTGGTGGTAACACTGGCCGGGGGAGCGGCCACCTTTCTCCCGCTCTCATTCAGCGCGTTTCTGCTGTCAAGACCGGTTCACTGCAGGCCCTGACAATGCCGTTTCATAAAAAGATACCCAAGGTATTGTCTGAGGCTAATATTTCAGCCCTTCTTGATGATGAAGGGGTGACAGAGATAGGGGACAGTGATTCATCAGACGATACTAATGATCCTGATTACTCTGGTGAGTCAGGCACAGAGGAGGATGACTGTGAAGTAGATGATGTGGCTCACTCACAACAACCTCATCCAGCAGTGCACAGATACAGCCACAATCTCCAAAACGGAAAGCCACAGAATGTACAGATACTATATCGAATGGGTACCAGCATGGTAGTGCAGGACCACCTAACCCACCAGGCACATGTCAAAGTCAACACAACACACTGCACATAGTAACCCCCCCCACCCCACCGCTGCTGACATGGAGTGGAAATGGGTAGATGGGAGTACCTTTCTTCCCTCAATACTTCCGTTTGATAGAGATGGTCGTGGTATTTGTGACCCCTCAGTCAACGAAAACAGCAGTGAGAGCGACATTTTTCGCCTGTTTTTTACAGAGGAAATAATGAAAACCATAGTTGAAGAAACAAACAAATTCTACGGTTTTACGATTGCTTGCAGAGTACTTTTACCCAACTCTCGCTTCCTAGACTGGCATCCAACAACTGTAAGGGAAATGAATTCTTTCCTGGCACTTATTATGCTGATGGGGCTGAATCTTAAAGAAAAGTATAAGCTTTACTGGTCGACTGATCCACTTCATCACGTGCCAGTTTTCAGTAAAGTGATGTCAGTAAACAGATTCACTGCCTTCCTGCAGTCCCTACATTTCCATGGCAACACAAAACCCACTGATGATGATAGAATGAGAAAGATATATTTGCAACCGCTTCAAATCAACATTCAGGCCATTTTAGAAGTTGGTTATTGATGAAAGTCAGGTACTCTGGCGGGGTCACTTGTATTTTCGCCAGTACATCTGAACGAAGCGTCATAGATTTGGCTTGAAATTATATGTTCTCTGTGATTGTGAAACTGGCTTCATATTAGACATGATTCTGTACTTAGGAGCTGGAACAGACATAAACCTGACGCAGGGACTGGGCAAGTCAGGGAGTGTTGTAAGCACTATGCTTGAGCCTTATTTGGGTAAGGGACACATTTTATATGTTGACAACTGGTACACCAGCCCTTCTCTTTTTCATTTCCTACACGAAAATATGACAGGGGCCTGCGGAACATTGAAAGCAAATAGGAAGTTTATGCCTAAATATTCCCCTAAACTCGTGAAAGGAGAAGTCATCCACAAACAAGCAAATAATAATATTCTCTCACTTAAGTGGAAAGACAAGAGAGAAGTTCATTTGCTTACCACTGTTCATGAGCCAAAAATGGAGCGGAGTGAAGACACTGAGCGCTGCACGGGTATACCTTCATCTGCAAGCCTCAAGGTGTGATTCATTACAACCTAAACATGAGGTTGTTTGATAAAAGTGACAGTATGATGTCGACAGTGGAATGCAAACGCAAACAATGAAATGGTACAAAAAACTGTTTTTCCATCTTGTTGACTGTGCCACTCTCACGCACACATCCTGTACCAGGGCAGCACAGGGAAGAAGAGAACACTGTATAATTTCACCAGAGGTTGTGAGACAGCTTCTCGAACAGTACTCTGAGCCACGAAATGGGGTAAGAAGGCGTGGGGCCGCAAATGGTGATGACCCTACACGCCTCACAGGACGTAAATTTCCAAAGACCATCCCTGCCACGCCGTGTGAGAAAAAAAAAAGCAGAAGCCTTGTCACATATGTCGCACGTCAACACAGTGCCCCAAAGCACGGAAAGACACGCGATATATGTGTGTGGAATGTAATATTGCTGCTCTCTGCCTAGAACCGTGCTTTGAGCAGTGTCATACCCTAAAGTAATGCTAAATGTGTCACATAATCATGTACACAGTGTATACAACAAATGGAGAAAATAGGCACAGGAAATAAGTAAGCAAAAAAAAAAAAAAAAATCAGGACAAAAGTTTGTAAGGAATATACTTGTAAATGATTGAATGAATGAAGTAAACTCCAATCCCTCCTCAGGATCCCTCTAAGCGAAGGTGCCTCTGGCGTTTTGCCTCTGTTGGTGGGGGGACCTGAGGAGGCATTTTGCTGATTTTTCTTGCAATGACTATTGCTTCCGTGTCAGAAACCCGTCTTTGTGTGCTGAGCGCATAACAGAGGTGATAGTGTCTGGCATGGAGGCGTACATTCCTCACTCTTTTTCTCGTCCTAAACCTTCTAAACCTTGGTTTAACACAGCTTGTTCTCGTGCTACACATGATAGAGAGGTGGCCCACAAAAGGTACTTAATCCTTACATCACCAGAATCTCATGCACTTTATATTTCTGCCCGGAACCATGCCAAGTCTGTTCTCCAACTAGCCAAAAACTCCTTCATTAACAGAAAGTGTCAAAACCTTTCAAGACCTAACTCCCCTCGTTACTTCTGGCATCTGGCCAAAAATATCTCCTATAACTTTGCTTCTTCTTTCCCTCCTTTATTTCAACCAGATGGCACCACTGCTATCACATCTATCTCCAAAGTTGAACTCTTCGCTGAAACCTTTGCTAAAAACTCAACCTTGGACGATTCTGGGCTTGTTCCTCCCTCTCCTCCACCCTCTGACTACTTCATACTACCTATTAAAATTCTTCGCAATGATGTTTTCCATGCCCTCGCTGGCCTAAATCCTCGGAAGGCTATTGACCTGATGGGTTCCCTCCTATTGTTCTCCGAAACTGTGCCTCCGTGCTTGCACCTTGCCTAATCAAGCTACTATATACAATTGAAATTTAAGGGAAGCTCGCTACTCCACCACCAACACAAGGTGCTCAGTTGTCTGTGTCTGTGTCAACGTTCTCAAACATAACATAACTCTCTGGAGAAACTTTATTGGTCCCTTTGATATGGGGTATTAAAGGGTAGCACAGAGAGAGAGAGAGAGAGAGAGAGAGAGAGAGAGAGAGAGAGAGAGAGAGAGAGAGAGAGAGAGAGAGAGAGAGAGAGAGGGAGAGAGAGAGAGAGAGAGAATTACGGTCATTTCGCCCACATGTCAATTCGCCCACAAGTCAGTCAATTCGCCCACAGGTCAATTCGCCCACATATAAGAGTCAATTCGCCCACATATATTTAAAAAAAGAAATAATTATTAAAAAAAATCTACATACATGTAAGATTAAGAAAGTGGTGACAAAGAATTAAAAAGAAACTTTGTAACTGATTCAGAAATCAGTTACAAAGAATTAAAAATAAACTTTTATCAAAAGACAGTTAAATAAATGTAATATTCAGAAAGTAATGACCAAAAAGTATTTACAAAGAATAAAAAAAAAAAACTTTGATTAAAAGACAGTTACATACATATAATATTTAAATAGTGACAAAGAATTAGAAACTTTTATTAAAATATAGATTCAGCTGCGCACTGGGCCATTCAGGTGAGCACACACGCTTTCAGCAACTGATATGCCGATCGCTCACCCCTCACGTGTTCCTCCCAAAGAGTAAATATTTGACCCTGTAAGTTTCTATATTTTTTCCGTTGTATCCTTCGTAGCTTTTTTTTTTTTCGGATACTAGCCTTATGTAGATAGATGTCAATTTAGCCTCTTTGTGGAGAAGGCTTACGAGGAGGTGAAACTGGAGGTTACATCTACCTGCAGCACGTTTGTTTAGTCGATTGTGCCAGCCTTCAATGTCATTATTGGTGCGGATAGACTGATTGAAAATACTCCAGCTAGAAGTTGGCCATAAGGAGTTGTGGATCCATGTTCTTGAAATGTACTGCATTATAGTCTGTAACTGGGCTGTGGTAGCTTGACGTGAGAGCCATTCAAACACGGGACCTATATCTGCCTCAGGCAGAAATGGAAGGACCATCACTTTCCCGTAAGTGTTTGTACGTCCCGTCATCATGTGTGTATGCATGCTGGAGACCAATCTCTTGAACCTACATAAGTATTTCAAAACAAAGAAATTAGACATTGTATTGTACAAAAGAAAAAAAAAAATCTGGTCATATTATGGTGATCCAATTTGTTTTAAAACTACTATTCGACAGGTACTATATATAAGAAATCTGTAGGCAATTAGCTAAATTGACTAACCTTTCTCCATACAGCTTGCGTCCAATGGTATACGCATCCCTTGACCTTGGCATTAGGCAAAACCTCAGGCAAGACTTTCCACATTACTTCTAGCTCAAAATTCAGGTTTTTGGGCTCTGTCGGTCTTAAAATTTGTCTTTGTTTGCTGTTCTTGCCAAATGCTCTGGCTTAGGCAGACTAGGGCATGGTGCATTTCCTATCTCTTTTAGCAACACATCATCCACTATACCAGTCGCTGGTTTAAACAGATCTTGTGCTGCCAGTTTCTTTACTTGTAATGTTACTTTAGTGACGATATCAGAGCCAGTTGGTGGTGAATGGTTGTGCAACACGTTGTTCTTTACATATTTTCCACTTCTCTGCGTTACTAGTGCCTTGCATGGGCTACTTTTATGGCGATTAGTACACTGCCAGTAAGTTACATTCGATCGCTGCATTTTTTTGTTGTAAGTGTACCCGTGACTGTCAACGAGCTTATCTCTACCACGCTGTGTGCCCTTTTCAAAGAGCTGGAATGTAACTTCACTTTCTGGCTGCAGTTCAGTATCTTGTTTGGCTGGGTCGTCAAGTGAATCCTCTACTTCCATTGGCAAATCAGGTGGGTCATCAACTGAAGACTCTTGTTCAACTGCAGGGATGTATGGTTCGTGTTCCCATGCAGGGGTGGCTGGGTCGTCCACTGGATGGGAGGTTGGTTCGTCAGTGAAGGTGCAAGTATTACAATTCCAGTCAATGAAAATACCGGATTTCACAGCTGCCCAGTAATCAGCACGAGATACGCCAGTATTGCATTTCCTGTGTTCTTTGCCACCGTCCCACACATGTCGCACTGCAGACCTTCTTGCCTTGCCCTTACAGGTACGAGGCACTGAATGCACTCGTCTGTGCAGTCTACCATCTTGCCAAGAACTGTTTTTATTCTATGGTCAATTAGTAGTTACAAAACATAGGAAATGAACCACCAAACAACACACACACACACACACACACACACACACACACACACTTCCATAGGCTTTGTGAATAGTTTCATATGAATTAAGTATATTTTCACTCCTTGACTGCCTTACTAAAAAAACGTTTATTATTATTATTATTATTTATTATTATTATTATTATTATTATTATACACACACGCACACACACTTGATTCCTTATCTTCCACCTCCTCCCTCCCTCCCTCTCACCCCCCTCTCACCCCTCTCTCTTCTTCCTCCCTGCCAGCTTATATTCCCACACCATCCCTCCTCCCTCCCTCTTCTCTCCCTACCTTCCTTCCCTCCTACCTCTCTTCATCTTAGCCCTTCCCTCCTCCCTCCCTGCTATCTCTCTCTTTTCTCCTTTCCTCCCCCCTCCCTGCTGCCCGCCCCACACACACTTCCCGGTAATTCAGTGGTTAGAGCGCTGGCTTCACAAGCCACAGAACTGGGGTTCGATTCCCCGGTTGGGTGGAGATAATTTGAGTGTTTCTCCTTTCAAGTGTAGCCATGAGATAGTTATAATTGTTAGAGTATATTTCTTTGCCATATTTGTAATGCTATGATTATGCATTGTTGAATTGTTTAACCCAGCTATCTTTAACGCAATTAATTTGTTGTATATGTACATTTTTAAGGTTTACGATTTTGTGATGGAATGTGTTTTTTCCAGTTCACCCTAATCATTAAAAAGAGTGACAGCAGTCGGGGACTTTGTGTCATATACCCTAGGAAGACAGCCACAGTAGAGATCAGTGGTGTGTATTTTACCTAGTTGCATTTACCTATAGCTGTGACATACTAGATATGAGCTATTATCGTAATATCCTGCCTTCGGTATATCCTAGTACTATCTGCAAAATCAGGTTGGCAACCCTGCCACAGTGTGGGCGAAATGACTCCACAGTGTGGGCGAAATGACTCCACAGATGTGGGCGAAATGACCTGTGGGCGAAATGACTCCATAGTGTGGCGAAATGGCATGTGGGCGAAATGACCGGATACCGAGAGAGAGTACTACGCCTTGACATAGAACGCCAGTCAGGGAAGGGGGCAATTTGGAGGCTGAGTTTAAGTAGGGATTGATAGTTTTCTCTAGGCTAACCTTTCCTTCTGGTGCTTCGATAGCCTCTCAGCAGACTCTCCCTTTTTTGTCGCTTTTTCCGCCCTCTCCTCTACATCCCCGTTAATTTCCTTTTGTCCCAGGCTGCCTTCACGCAGGATGCTCATGGCCTTCTTCCTTTAGCGGCGGTGTTCAGTGTTCACTGTGGTCACGTGCGTCAGTAGTAAGCAGGAACTACATACGTGAAGCAGTAGACCTTGACTTGAGCAGCCACCACCTGCCATGATGTTAGCGGGAGGGGCGAGGCGCCTTTCCCACACTCGCCCCGCAACCGCCTCGCTGCCAATCAGCCCCTGGCCTTTGTCTTTCCCAGCCGTTGGCGGCGCCGCACGCCAGTCAGGGAGGTGCCTCAGCCAGGCTGGCCTATCACGTGGCGGCGGGCTTCCCCTGCTCACGCTGTCACCCAATGGAGGAGCGAAGAGAGGCAGCTGGAGGAGGAGGGGGAGGAGGGTGATGTGTTGCTACAAGCTCATGTTGCTTCCGACAATAAATTTGGTGTCGCGTGTGTCAGAATTCACACAGGCCTGAATTATTGCTTCACAAGGTCTGAAGGGGCGTGGAACTCTGAAATACGAGTATGGTGATGAAAAACTGCAAACACATCACAGCTGACGCACGCACGCGGAACAGTTATTGAGTGCGGCGGAATGAGGGAAGCAACAAAACGCAATCGAGTACAAGCATGGATAAAAGTCGAGCAACATTCTGTATTGACTTTCACTGCATCGAACATTTTGACATTTCTTTTTTTTTTCTCTCAGTCTTTAATGTCCTCTGACCCGCAGACACCCTGTTCTCTGTTCCGTAAGGAGGCTGTCAGCAGACCACACTTCAAATTGAGGAAAAGTTAAACACAATGGAAATGAGTGCAAAAATGTTACACTTTTGACCACGCCTGTACTTGGTAGAGGGTCTGTGTCAAGGCATGTACAGCTACTGACACACTAAATTAAAAGATTACGCACCGGGCAAGGTTGTGAGTCCTCTGAACGAGGCGCCAAAAGTGTACAGTGGTTAACGTGAATGCGAGAGCTGTTGGTTAGAGAAATTTATGGGTAGGAATGCGAGGAAGATATAGACAAACATGTTTTATACAGAGACAGCCACTTACAAGTCTACAGGCAGGCTTCGTGCAGTTTCCTATATAGTCTTATGCAGTAGAATGAGTACTGGTGGTTGGTGAGGTCTGGTTGTGTGTGGAGGCATTTGGGCAGACTGAAGCCATCAAGTATTTGGTGGCACTGATTGGGAAGGGACGGAAGTGTTAGAGGGAAGGTGAAAGGGTAGCAGAGAGAAGAAAAACAGAAGTGAAAGGCAGTTACTGTTTTACTGCATCATGCAAAGCTGAAAACATTGTGTGCGGGAAGACATTTGAAGAGAAGTATAGTTTTACAGTAACATTTGTATATTTGCTGTGTTTGAAAAATTCCAGTTTGATGGTAAAAGGAACAGCGTGTTCAGTTCACAGCCATCACTCGGTTCCAAGAGATCACGGGTTCGAATCCCAGGCAGAGAGGAGATAAATTATGTTTGCCTGCTGTCACGCCGCAGTCTGTGTTCACCTGGGAAGAAACTCGTCATGCAAACAGTGAAGCCGCAAATATATGCTACAGTCTCTCTTTCTGTTACCTCTAATATATATACTGTTCTATACACTTTTTTTTTATGTTATTTAAACTTGACTATTTTCCTTGATGATATCGTTTCTTGTATTCCCTTTACTGTTACATTTGATTTACCTATTGTTATTATTATTATTATTATTATTTTTATTATTATTACTATATTTTTTGACGTCCGGGTCTCCTGCTCTATCAGGGGCAAGACGGTGCCTGCTAAAGAAGGACTTTGGTTTTCCCACAAACATATTATAATAACAACAAAAACAACAGCTTCCACAACAGCGTGCTAAAAGTAGTGAAGATAGCCTGACTTAGATACAGTGTTCCTTGCATATGCGCCTCTCTTCCCTCACGGCTTTCCTGCCATTACGCACCCCCCTCCCTCCCTGTACCATTAATCATCCCGTGTTGGTATTTCATAGATAACGCTCCGCAGAATTTGCTAACTGTATAGATATAACCCTGCTTAAGACTCCCGCCACGTCGCCATGCTGACTCCCTCCCTCGTACGTGGCTCCCATCGCGTGATGCTCCGCGTCTTATGATCTACTTATCTATTTTTATAAAGTGTGATAATGTGTACACAGGTTTTCACGAGACACTGTTTTTTTCGAGTGATTCTTGGACCTGACCTAACCTAATCTAACCTACCCTAACCAAACTAAACTAAAGAAAACAAAAGAAAACCAAATCTAGCCTAACCTAACTTGACCGACTCGAACCCAAACCAACCTCACCTAGTCTCGCTCAATTTGACCTAACATAACCAAACCTAACCCAAACGAAACCTAATCTAACTTAATCTAACTTAACCAAACCAACCAAATTAAATCAAACACAACGAAACCTAACCTGAGAGAACTTAATGTACCCTAACACTACCTAAGCCAAGCTAAGTCAAACTAAACCACACACACACACACACACACACACACACACACACACACACACACACACACACACACACTGTTTATTAGCGTAAGGAATAGGCCCATACATAAATGATTAGGGCTGAACTATACGGTATGACATATGAGAGAGAGAGAGAGAGAGAGAGAGAGAGAGAGAGAGAGAGAGAGAGAGAGAGAGAGAGAGAGAGAGAATCAGTGTGCCTTCTGCAGCTGTGGAGAAGGAAAGGAGGATGCAGGGGAGATGATGAAGAGGAGGAGGAGGAGGAGGAGGAGGAGGAGAGAAAGGAATATGATGAATAACAATTAGAATAAAAAAGAAACAAACAAAACGAAGATAAACAAGAAATAAAACAGGAGGAAAATGACTAAAAAGAAACACTGAACATGGAAAATGATAAACAGTTAGTTGGAAAAATAATAAAAAGTATTATACACGTATGAAGGATTACACGTACCCACACACGCGCACACACACAGACATACATACAGACAAAGACACAGACACACACACACACACACACACACACACACACACACACACACACACACACACACACACACACACACACACACACACACGGACCTAAATTTCTTGGTGTATTAAATTACCACTTAATTAAGAGGAAACATATATTCCATAACGAGAAGGGATAGACATTAGAGCCACCACCACCACCACCACAGGACGATAAGGTAAGACATTTCACTAAATTCACATCAACACATATTGACTTTTTTGGTGATGTTTTTATTCCATGGCATGTTGTTCATATCAGTCTCTTATTCAGTGGAGTGTCTCTCTCTCTTTCTCTCTCTCTCTCTCTCTCTCTCTCTCTCTCTCTCTCTCTCTCTCTCTCTCTCTCTCTCTCTCTCTCTCTCCCTTCCCTCCTTCCTTCTGATATTTCACTGATTGATTATTCAGTTTTTTTCTTTAGTCTTCCTGCGAATGTTTGTCTTTCTGTTCTATTCTGGGTTTGTGTTTGGTCTTTAAGTTTTGGGTCTTTTTAGATTTGTTTCGTGTGATTATTTTTTTTTATTTTCGTTTCTTGTCTTCCCGCCCTCCTTCCTGCCTTCAGGGTCGTGGTGTATCACACTGTAATGTCCATTTAATATCACGACCTGCTCACGACCTACCCTTCCTGCCACTTGAGTTTGTCAGCACCTATTCACGTAAGACCTACTCTGATAACCAGCTTCACCTACGAGGTCGTTCACTTACATCTCCTTAATGCTGCTTACACTTATGACCACTCACACTTATGACCTATTTGGATGGATTTCTGTCTTCTTACTGCCTGTGCTTATAGTTACTTCCATGTACGACCTATTCACTGCTCACACTTACGACCACCTTTACTTACGAAGGCTTAGACTCAGGAGGCTCTACACTTGTGACCGTTTTACAGTTACGAGCACCCACACACTTCCGACCACTTGTACTTACGACCACATTACACTTACGATCATTAACAACTACGACCACCTGCTATAATGATCACCAATATTTAAGACCACAACACTTACAACCACTTACCCATTTATACACACTGAGTTACTTGAAGTGGTAAAGAGCGATGTAAACTTGGTTAGTGTTAGTTTCTCTCTCTCTCTCTCTCTCTCTCTGGGATGCGAGCTCTCCTAGGGGTCTTATAAGAGGTATATGGCCTATGTAAGGTACTCGTGGGGATACCTTCATGTTCCTTACACTACTACTACTACTACTACTACTACTACTACTACTACTACTACTACTACTATTACTACTACTCCTATTACTACTATTACTATTACTCCTACTACTACTACTACTACCACTACTGCTGCTACTACTACTACTACTACTACTACTACTACTACTACTACTACTACTACTACTCCTATTACTACTACTACTATTACTCCTACTACTACTACTACTATCACTACTACTACTACTACTACTACTACTACTACTACTACTACTACTACTACTACTACTGCTGGTGCTGCTGCTGCTACATTTAACACCAAAACCAACTGCAACAACTACCATGTGTGAGTGATTATTTCAACACAAAGGCACCATTATCATTAAGGCTAATGGAGCACAACAAGAGGCCTGGGAACATTTTCTTTGTATACTGAACACTATAATAAATAAAATTAATTTAATACGAATATTAGCTTGCTATAATAAAATAAACATTTCTAAAACAACAACAGCAACAACAACAACAATAAGTACTACTACTACTACTACTATCACCATCACTTCCACAACTATGAGTACGACTAAAACTACCCTATATAAAATCCCTCATTCCAGATTCTCACCACCACCACCACCACCACCACCACCGCCATCATTTCCCACCTCTCTTTTACCTGTGCAACCAAACGCCGTCAAAGTCCAATTTTATATTCAACTTAAGAGAAAATGGCCCTTTTTTCACTTCCCTCACGTCAGTGGTAACTAAAAAAAAATATTATCTTTAGGACACACACACACACACACAGAGAGAGAGAGAGAGAGAGAGAGAGAGAGAGAGAGAGAGAGAGAGAGAGAGAGAGAGAGAGAGAGAGAGAAATAAAAGAAGGACTTAATCACAGGAGAAAGCTGTGAGGTGTGTGCGTGTGTGTGTGTGTTATATAGTGGTAGCGGTGAATAGGGATGAAACAAACAAACAAACAAACAAACAAACAAACAAACAAACACACACACACACACACACACACACACACACACACACACACACACACACACACACACACACACACACACACACACACACACACACAGTCAGGGATCAGTAAGGGACGTGAGGGCGGCGTGTTAATTTTCCAAAAGAACACCTGTAAAGAGCGATTCAGGAAGCACAGGTAGATGAAAAAGGAAGTCCTTGGGTCACGGTGCTGGTGTTGTAACTTGTAGTGAAAATTGATGTTCCCGCCACCAGGTGTTGATAAGAGAGATTGGTAGATAGATAGACATATAGCTAGATAGGTAGATAGATAGATAGATGGAAATACATTGATAAAAATAAGATAGAGCTAGATAGATATTGAGATGGTTATAAGAACTGACAGACAGATAGGTAGATAGAGACTGATAGATACAGATAGATAGTACACAGATTAACACAGAGATAGATACACACATAAATACGAAACAACGACAACAAAATAAACACACAAACAAACAACAGAGAAAAAATTGATATCTAACAAATCAAACTAATAATATTGTACATTTTAATAAACAGGAAGACAAAAAAAGAACAAAAAAAATGACAAATAAAAATGAGATGAAAAAGAAAAGACTAAAAAAGGAGAAGAGCCCAGAGCAGAAACACATTTCAATCAACACAGTAACTAAGTGACTACTCTTAGAAACACGGAGGAAGGAAGGGAGCGAAGAGGAGGAGGAGAGGGGAATATTAAGGGGAGGAGGAGGAGGAGGAGGAGGAGGAGGGAACACAATGAAAACAGAGCGAAGGCAGGAGATGAATGGATGGGTGAGAACAGGAAAGGGAAGGAGGAAACAAAAGTGAAAGGGAGGTGGAGGAGAACGAGGAAGATAAAGAAAAAAAAATAAGAATAGGGGAAGAAGAAATATCAAGAAGAGGAGGAGGAGGAGGAGGAGGAGGAGGAGGGCGATGAATTAAAATGAGACGAGGGAAGAAAGAGGAGAGTGACAAGAAGCACAATCTTCAAAACCCTCCACGTGGAAGTATTGTTGCTTTTATTGCTTGCAACAGAGTGGGGTAAGCGTGCGCGTGCACACACACACACACACACACACACACACACAGGTCAACGATTTTTAGCTCAAGTATAACAGAATTCTACATTATTTTTTCTTTTACTTTTAGTACATTACGTATTAGTTAAAGAGAGAGAGAGAGAGAGAGAGAGAGAGAGAGAGAGAGAGAGAGAGAGAGAGAGAGAGAGAGAGAGAGAGAGAGAGAGAGAGAGAGAGAGAGCATGTACGTCTGAAACACACACACACACACACACACACACACACACACACACACACACACACACACACACACACACACACACACACACACACACACACACACATACATACATACATACATACATACACACACACACACACACACACACACACACACACACACACACACACACACACACACACACACACACACACACGAATCATTAGCTTAACATAATCATAAAGCAAAAACAACATTTAATCGCAATCACAAAATAAAAATAAAAATTTTAGAGTTGAACAACGACGAAAACATAAGGAAAAATAATCAATTCAACCTTTGCATCTGGAAAAAATAAATAAATAAATAATCTTCACAAGATTTATAAAGTACAAATATTTCTTATGTGACAAAGCAAGATTAAATGTGCAGGAGAAGAAAAATAGCAAGAGAAAGAGGAAGAAATTGGTTCTCATATAGAGTGGTAGACGAGTGGAATGGACTCAGTAATCATGTTGTTAGTGGTGGGACATTAGGGAGCTTTAAGAGAAGATTAGACGGGTTTATGGATGGGGATAATAGGTGGAAATAGGTAGGTATATTTCATACAGGGACTGGTCACTTCCTGCAGCTTCCCTTATTTCTCATGTTCTATGTTTGTAACTGACAAAAAAAAAAAAAAAAAAAAAAAAAAAACGGAGACTTTGATGTTGAACAGAAAATAGTATCATTAAAAAATACATATATCGTTGTGGTAAACACACGATGCTTCTTGAAAATCAGTGTTTTGATTGTAACTTTTACTTTCTTTTTTTTTTTTTGAGGGGGAATGCAATTATTTGTACTTACAGATTATTCACATTTTTTTACTTGACTTGTTTTAGTTTTATCCTCAAATCCAAATTCCCCTTTACGGTATTAGTGAAAACACATCACTGCCAGACTCACAGTGCCTCTGGAAATGAAGGTTTTCGCATGTAACTTTTCATGGATTTGGAGTTTTTGGAATATTATTATTTTCACCTACAGATTGTCCATGATTCCCTTTTTTCCAGCATGTTTCTTTGCCTTTGTGTGTGTTAAAGACCTTCCCCTGCCTCGATACGTAACCTGAACAAAAACATACTGGAATACTGTATTCCTGTATTAACCCAAGTGTCTAAGCGTCTCTCCCTCTCCCTCTCTCTCTCTCTCTCTCTCTCTCTCTCTCTCTCTCTCTCTCTCTCTCTCTCTCTCTCTCTCTCTCTGTGTATAGGTAAGCTACAATACTCCCCGCGTAAATAGAGCAATACTTTATTCTTGTATTAACATTATTTATGTATCAGCCTAAGTTTATAAGCGTGTCTTTCTATATACTTAAGACGTCTTCCCGCCTCGACGCTCCTGCACTCCATTGGTAAAAACTGCAACAATCCTCGTGTACATATTGCACTGCTTTAGTCTTGTATTAAGTGCCTAAGCATCAGTTTTCTTGTCTCTCTCTATACACTTAAGACCTTTTCCTACCTCGACACTGCCACACTTCCGTGCATCATGCCGCCCTGGCCAGGATAAACACCACAGTGTTTATGCGAGTGTTTCCTTGTCTCTCTCTACACCAGTGGTTCTTAACCTTGTTGGAGGTACTGAATGCCGCAAACTGCATACGTGGATTCACCGAACCCTTCGTAATTGGAAAAATAAAATGGTGTTCGATCGATCCCAGGTTGAGAACCTCTGCTCTACACACTTAAGCCTTTTTCCCGCTTTGACGCTGCCGCACCCTGCTGCACCACGCCGCCTTAACCAGGAAACACTCCTGTCGCGGCGGTTTTGCGTCTCCTTCACAACAACAACAACAACAACAACAACAACAACAACAACAACAACAACAACAACAACAACAACAACAACAACAACAACAACAACAACAACAACAACAACAACAACAACAACAACAACTACAACTACTACTACTACTACTACTACTACTACTACTACTACTACTACTACTACTACTAGAGGCAGAGAATAGAATCAGTTTAATAAAAAAAATTGCATGATGTATTACGTCCCATGAAAGAAATTAACTTCCTTCATTATTCAGCTATTTGTTTACCTCACTGTAATAAGAAATTGATGAGCTTATTACTGAAAACATCAACCGGATTCAAATTATGTTTGTGTCTACTATGATAAAAAAAAAAAAAAAGTTAAAATCTGATGATCCAAATTATTCCACTTAAATTCTGACAGCCCTCCCTGATAGAAGTAGTAGTAGTAGTAATAGTAGTAGTAGTAGTAGTAGTAGTAGTAGTAGTAGTAGTAGTAGTAGTAGTAGTAGTTGTTGTTGTTGTTTTGTTGTTGTTGTTGTATTTTCCAATCTCATCCCGGCTGCTAACTCCACACAAGTTATCCACCTTTTTATGGAGCTTCACATATGAAAAGCTTAAAAGTATTTCGTCTCTTGAAATTTATGTGACTATCTTTAACCTCTCTCTCTCTCTCTCTCTCTCTCTCTCTCTCTCTCTCTCTCTCTCTCTCTCTCTCTCTCTCTCTCTCTCTCTCTCTCTCTCTCTCTCTCTCTCTCTCTCTCTTGCCGTAGGCTACATACTTCTTACATTAAAAAAATAATGAACAGTAGTAGTAGTAGTACGTAGTAATAATAGTAGGAGCCACAGTAGTTATAATAGTAGTAATTATAATGATAATGATGATGATAATAATGATGGTGATGATAATAATAATAATAATAATAATAATAATAATAATAATAATAATAATAATAATAATAATAATAACTATAACAATAAACAATAATAATAGTATCCCGTTGAAAGATTGCAACAAAAGTTCTGGTCTATTACAGGAAATAAAATACCATGATAAATTTAAAGCTGGAATGATGCACCGCCGGCATTTGTTGTAATAATGGACGCCTTGCCTGCACGAGATATATAATGGATTGGCTTGACATCATTAATAACAGACGAAATAGGGTGCAAATTTGTAGACAAGCACATAATGGAGTACTAGTGTTAGTTCGTAAATAAATTTGGCTGTCTGTGGAGAAGATGGAAATTAAAGATGACTATTCAACCCCGTTATTTCTCAGATCTCTTTTGGTAACATTCATATCATTATGTAAAATTAAAATAGTTTGCATGTAATACAGACAGAATAAAGGGAGCATAAAAGATTAATCATGTATATTCTAAGCCACAAAACTACCTAGCACACACTAGTAGAAAAGTATGTGAAAAGTTGCCAGGGAATATGGGAAAATTATGTGTAGTAATGGAAGGGTTAAAATTAGAATACCGGTTCTGTAAAAGATGGAAGTGAAGTGGATCATTTTGAGTCACCATATAGAGTAAGATCTCGCGGCTCAGAGGGAAGTGAAATAAGGCTGAATGAACGAGAAATCAAAGAGCTACAGTCTCCCCCATATCCACGTTCATCACTTACCGTTGCCATTGTGAGTCGACCGCTGTGAACCGCCTCCTCCACTCGTATCCAAAACAGATCCCGCCAATCCCTCCATCACCCGCTCTCTCGTACTGTCTGTGTGTGCCGGATACGAGTCGAATCAGATGGGGCGGTTCACAGGAGGCGAGTCACATAATGGGTTAACGAAAGTGGAGAGTACTGTGCTTTCAACGGTCATCAGTCAAGGAACCCGCCTCACTCTGCCAGTGTTTAGTATTCCCCTTAGCCGCAAGTCCTTTGATCCGGTGAGTCTTTCAGTTGTCAGATTTTGTGGGGAGATTGTCAGCAGACTTTATACTGGGAGAAGACGTAATACAAGATGCTAGTGAGTGCAGAGCGTTATTTGACTGCCGAGCGCGACTGTACATGAAATAAGTGTCTTGGTATTACAGTCCATCCTCCTCCGACGCGATCATTTTCTTCTGCGTCGCGTTACAGAAATAATATCGCGTTAAAAGGACTCATTAACCTTTATTTCCTCCTGCGCCCCCACCTGAAGTCCCCTTTTTGAGCACATTATTCGTAAAATTTGTCACTAAAAATACAAAAAAGCTAGACAAAATTCGCGTTACAGAAATTAGCATTAGAGGGAAGCTTGGAAGGCGAGGCGAGGAAGAAAAGCAGATGAATCTCTAGGACACAAGATGAAAGACCGGACAGTAAGACATAGTACCAACACTCACACATGTAAAGGCGACGCGTGTTGGAACAGAAGACAAAAGGCAAGGATCGGACCAGCCGAGATGAATTGCCTGAATAATGTTTGTGGTGCGCGAAAAATGAATAGTGAAAACATGCAACGTGCCTGCAACAAATTCGAGAAATCATGCAGAGACGAGGGAATGGAATTAGTTGTTGAGGCGGCCAGACACACCAACATAAAGGAAGGAATGGCAGGAAGTGAGATAACTGAGGGAATATGTACGAATATGTATACGAGAACAGTATGGTAGATGTGATGGGTGCAAGAGGGCGACCTGCAGTGTAAAGGGAGATTAGAATGCTAGAATATGTAAACTAAAGGGATGAGAAGGGCATGAGAGGATTAGAGCACGCAAGGAGGGAATGCAAGGACAAGGATATAGAGACATGAGCCGCGGCTGGCCTTAGTAACAAGCATTATAAGAGAGAGAGAGAGAGAGAGAGAGAGAGAGAGAGAGAGAGCAGGTTTCAAGACAATTATCCTTCAATTTTCAATGATCCTCTTGACATCTCTTTAGGGACTGGCACCTCAGTGGGATTTTTTATCTTATTTTTTTTTGTTTCCCTTGGCCAGTGACCCTCTTACATGAAAAAAATAAATAAATAAATAGATAAATAAATAAAGTTGTGTCGTGGCCCACCTCAGATACGCCTTACAATCTAGAAGTGACGTCAGCAGTTAGGTGGCGAGCTGTAGTTACAATCAAATTACCACTAATTACATGAACTCATTCCATTTATCATTGTTTATCACTTCTTTCCCTTGGTGTTGATTGCATTATTGTTGCTTTTAAGTTTTATGTTATGTCATACTAGTAATTACATTATATTATACTGCTAATTACACTAACACGCTCCATTTAGTATTAACGATTACATCTTTGTTTTTGGCGTTAATTAAAGTATCGTTGCTGTAAAAGCTTTGAATTATACTACTGATTATGTTATATTATTCTACTAATTAGACTAAATTATTCCATTAAATACCGTATACTACTGATTATGTCATATTGTTCTACTAATTAGACTAAATTATTTCATTAAATACCGTCCTTTACTTCCTTCTTTTTTGGGATTGATCAAGTTATTATTGCTTCTAAGTATTTTCAAACGTGACAGAACGCCTTCACTACAAAAGCACTATAGAATGTACGTAGTGAAGATACAGACACGTGGCAATAGTATAGCAGTGCTCGGATTAGCCCTTGAGCTGCTAATGACGCTAACTTTTACTTAAGCACCCATAAACAATTGTAACTCGCAAAAATATATATACAGGCTCTTAGAGATCAACTACTCTCTCTCTCTCTCTCTCTCTCTCTCTCTCTCTCTCTCTCTCTCTCTCTCTCTCTCTCTCTCTCTCTCTCTCTCATTTCCTGGCAGTCGTATCTTTCAAAATGGCTACTCTATCTATACATGCAACAGAATATTTCATTACGTCTAAGGGGAAGCCTGGGCAGTGTATCAGTAGTCGGCTTACAGACTGGGCGAGGCTTGCGTACTGTGGCGCGTTCAGGTGTGGCTGGCAGACCGCTGTGTGGTGACGAGGCGGTGGCGGTGGTGGTGGTAGTGAAGTTTTCAATGATTCACCTGGTGTGTTTTGGACATAAAACTACAATTGCACCATTGAATTCCTTAGTAGTAGTAGGAGTAGCAGTAGTAGCAGTAGTGACGATAATAGTAGTGAAAATAGAAGTAACATCAGCAGAAGCAAATATACTTCTTACTGTTGTTTCCAGTATTTGAATTATCAGGAGTGGAGGAGGAACAAGAGATGAAGCAAGTGAACCGAGAATAGAAGGAGGAGGAGGAGGAAGAGGAGGAGGAGGACGAGGAGGAGGAGGAGGAGGAGGAGGAGGAAAGCATCTGTCCATTGGGTATTAGTTAATCTGGGAAAGCAAGGCAGGGGATTTGGGTTCTTGGGGAGGAGGAGGAGGAGGAAGGGAAAGAGGAAGAATGATGTCAAGTGAAAAGAAAAAGAAAGGGGAGATAGAAAAACGAAGTTAATTACTGTAAAAGGGAGGAAATTGTGATAAAGTACGGTAAGAGAGAGAGAGAGAGAGAGAGAGAGAGAGAGAGAGAGAGAGAGAGAGAGAGAGAGAGAGAGAGAAATATATTTACTCAACCTACGTAAACTCTCTCTCTCTCTCTCTCTCTCTCTCTCTCTCTCTCTCTCTCTCTCTCTCTCTCTCTCTCTCTCTCTCTCTCTCTCGCGTGATAGTACGAGAGAAGCTAAATTAACTTTCTCCTCCTGTGATTAACTAGAGAGAGAGAGAGAGAGAGAGAGAGAGAGAGAGAGAGATTAGTTATTAAGTTTCATGGTCCAAAAATAGGATTGGTCTCTCTCTCTCTCTCTCTCTCTCTCTCTCTCTCTCTCTCTCTCTCTCTCTCTCTCTCTCTCTCTCTCTCTCTCTCTCTCTCTCTCTCTCTCTCTCAGAGAGAGAGAGGGAATATTGATACGCACGAACACAGACAACCTGAAGACGATCAACTAAAGACCCATTTCGAGAGCTTGTTAAATAATGAGTGTCACACTAATAGTATTCGCACTGTATGTATAGATGACTCGACTCCAACGATACCCGTATTAGACGAACCTTTCACTGTACAAGAATTAGATAAAGTACTCAAGGATGTGAATGTTAGAAAAAGTTATGTTGGTATTTGTCCAGGAATTATGAGAGCTTTACCTGTTAACTGGATCATGTTCTTTTTACATATGTTTAACGTTGTTTTTCTTAATGTGTGTTATCCAGTTTCATGGGGTTGTAGCAAACTTTTTGTACTCTTCAAAGGAGGTAAAGACAGACTTGAATGTGGAAACTACAGAGGCATATCCATTATGAATACATTGGCAAAATTGTATGATTACTTAATTTTGAATAGATTAAAACTATGGGCAAGTATTGATAAATGTCAAGCAGGTGCTCAAAGCGGTCGAGGATGTGTCGAACAAATAATGACGTTAAGATTATTATGTGACCTGGCTAATTATAAGAAAAAGAAGCTGTATATGTTATTCATAGATTACAGCAAAGCATATGATAGAGTGCCTCGAGGTAAATTGCTTGAATTGCTTAAATCACGTGGTTGTGGTAAGGTTATGTTGCGTGCTATACAAGCTATGTATTCCTGTACTCAAAGTGTGTTACGTTCTGCAACTATTGCTGCCACTGTTGGAGTCCGCCAAGGATCTCCATCGAGTTGTCTCTTATTCACCATATACATGGATGAGGTGGTTAGGATGATAAACAGGTGTGTAGATACAGATGGATTCTTGGGGAAACTACATACGCTCCTTCTTATGGATGACATGGTAATACTAGCTACTTCTAAAGAAATGTGTGTGAGAAAGTTAACCGCAGTGTTGGATTATTGCCAAGAATATGGAATGGTACTTAATGAAAAGAAAACAAAACTTATGGTAGTGCGAGGTACAGATGAAGACAGATTGCCGTTAACTGTTCGTAACATCAAGATAGACTGTGTTCATAAGTATCTTTACCTTGGGGCATGGATTTGTGATGATGCAAAGATGAACACAGTATTGGACCTTCACGAAACCGTGAATGAGATGCAACTCAATAAATTTGCAATTTTTTGTGCAGCAAATAACATTATGCCATATACATACAAGCGCAAAGTATTTGATGCTGCTGTCACTTCTGCCCTTCTTTATAGCTCAGAAACATGGTTGACAAATAATCCTAGAAAGATAATTGTTCAATACAATAGAGCAGTAAAGAACTTGCTAGGGGTAAGGAAATTTACAAGCCCCGACATGTGTCTTATTGAATCAGGTATTCCACCTGTACTTGATGTCATAGCAAAAAGGAGAAGGAAATTTCTAGAATCAAAGTTAAGGGAACCGAACGTTGAAGAACCATTCTATGTTGCATTTGAGTTGTGCAGAGTAGCTAATACTCCAGGGTATCAATTTGTGATGAAGGCACTACAGTATAGAGATAACATAAATCCACTGGATATAGTCAAAATAAAAATTAGAGAAAAACCCGAGACGGCATCTAAGTATGTGGCGTACAGATCAGTAATTAACCCTGAACTATCAGTACATCCAGTTTATGTCAGCAATGAGTTTGTCCCGGACTACAAAAGGCAGGCCCTTACGAGGCTTCGACTAATGTCACATGATTTAAAAATTGAGACAGGTAGAAGGAATGGAATACCAGCAGAGTTGCGACTGTGTATGTGTGATAGTAATGCAGTACAAGATGAGTCTCATGTTTTGTTAAATTGTTCTTTGTCAAGGGACTGTAGGGCTAGATATAATATGTTGGATTTTAGTAGTTTTACCAGTTTAATGAAGTATAAGGGTAAATTAGGTACTTTATGTGATTATGTTTGCGATGTGTTAAAGCTTTACGGCTAAAATGTTCTTGTTTTTTTAAAAGAAAGGGAGTTTGAATTTTTTATTAGGCACTTTATGTGATTATGTTTGCGATGTGTTCAAGCTTTACGGCTAAAATGTTCTTGTTTTTTTTTTTAAAGAAAGGGAGTTTGAATTTTTTTTTTTTTTGTTAAGTTTGGAGAAAGTTTGTTTTTTGCAATGTGAATTGGTTAATTTTATCTGGACAGGATTTTTATTTGTAGCTCTTTTTATATGATATAATGATTTTAGTGAAATGATTTTTACTTTATGCTCCTTGTAATCGCAAAAAATTCTGTCAATAAACTATAATAATAATAATAATCTCTCTCTCTCTCTCTCTCTCTCTCTCTCTCTCTCTCTCTCTCTCTCTCTCTCTCTCTCTCTCTCTCTCTCTCTCTCTCTCTCTCTCTCTTCACTCAGGTCCTCTTAACCTACTTCCACTCTACTGACCCTTCCTTTCCTCCTCCTCCTCCTCCTCCTCCTTGAAGCCACTGAGTTAGTTTCTTATCTTTGTAAATTACTGGTTTGGAAATTTGTTTGAACAGACCTCAGATGCTTGAGCCAGGATAGGGTATGGGAGAGGGGAGAGAAGCAGGAGGGAGGAAGGGAAGGAGGAAAGAGAAGGGAGGAAGAAGTGAGGAATGAATAGTGGGAAAGAGGGAGGAATGTTTGTAAGAGTAAAGCTTCTCTCTCTCTGTCTGTATTGGAAGGAAAACACACATAAATCATTGATCTCCTCGCCTCACTTATCTCCTTCCTCGTTACTTTCCAGCCAATCCGTGATAATAGAGACACTAATGGACGGATCACCTGGAGACAACACCGGGAAAATAAAGTAAGAAATAAAGACAAGAACAAGAGATGCAACTTCATAGCGGTGTATATGCGTAGTATTTAGTGATTTATTTTTCTATGTAGGAGGGACACCGGCCAAGGGCAATAGAGATCCAATAAAAGAAAAAAAAAAATAAAGGGCCTATTGAGATGCCGCTCCCCGAATAGGGTTCAAAGGGGTAGTAATGATTTTTTTTTTTAGTATCGTAAAGTTTGCATGTTCTCTCTCTCTCTCTCTCTCTCTCTCTCTCTCTCTCTCTCTCTCTCTCTCTCTCTCTCTCTCTCTCTCTCTCTCTCTCTCTCTCTCTCTCTCTCTCGTCTCAAAATTTGTGGTGTAAGTTATCATGATCTACTGTTGTGATTCTGGTAAGTTCGAAGGGGGGATGGTAATGGAGGTAGTAGTAGTAGTAGTAGTTGTTGTTGTTGTTGTTGTTGTTGCTGTTGGTGGTGGTGGTGGTGGTAGCGGTGGTGGTGATGTCGTAAGTAGTAGTCGCCGTAGAAAAGAAACAGTAGCAGGAACAGTAGCAGTACTGGTAACAGCAGCAGCAGCAGCAGCAGCAGCAGCAGCAGTACCAGTAGTAGTAGTAGTAGTAGTAGTAGTAGTAGTAGTAGTAGTACAATTTTAGCAGTAATAGTAGCAGTAGTAGTAGTAGTAGTAATGATAGCAACGATATCAATAATAATAATAATAATAATAATAATAATAATAATAATAGTAATAATAATAATAATAATAATAATAATAATAATAATAATAATAATAATAATAATAATAATAACTGGTGGTGGTGGTGGTGGTGGTGGTGGTTGTAATCTTACAGGAGAAAGAGTGACGTGTGATATCTCTTTACACCCCCACACCCCGCCCACCCCAAAGGTTTTAATCCAGCGCCGCCAACACAAACACAACACAGCACAACACAACACTACACGCCACTAACGAGAGAGAGAGAGAGAGAGAGAGAGAGAGAGAGAGAGAGAGAGAGAGAGAGAGAGAGAGAGAGAGAGAGAGAGAGAGAGAGAGAGACCGGGGAAGGTATGCAAACCCAGTGCAAAGCGAGGCGGGAATTAGTGCGGCGAGAGGGACAGACGGAAGGATCACACTTACCTGATCTAAATGACAAGGGGAAACAAAAGAAAAGAAAAGTCATCAGTTTCTCGTGGCGTGTTGTGAATGGCGTCTGTTGGTGGGAGTCAAAATAAACGTCACGCTGGTTGGAAGTTTGCTGGTTGGAAAGGTTCGCATCCTCGTACCTTTTTCAATCATATCCCGTCTACTCCTGACAGAATTCATTGGGAAGTTTTGAGGTCTGGGGGTGTTTTATGATTACAGTGTTAGCTTAGCAAGGATTATGTACCGCCAGTGGAAGAAAACATCAAAGGGAGTCTCAGTAATCATCTGTGCGGTGTGTAGGAAGAGCTTTGACATGAGGGCGAAGCTTTTCAAAACGTGCCAAGCTTTACAAATCACTGCTCCTTTATCGTCGTATCTGCCTCCCCGCCCGGTGACCCCCACGAGTGATATCCGATTACATACATCTTTTTTAAATTGAAAGTGTAATGAAATACAGCGATAAAGGATAAGACAGTAATAGGCTTTTTGGTAAATTATTGACATTTTATAATTACTTTCTATATTCTGTGTATATATATTTTTCTTTTTTTTTTCATAGTGTTTGGTTATTTGGATTCATGGAGGCAGGTTATGTATAGTTGACAATTGAAAAAAACATAATCCCCGCCTGGAGCTTTTAGAGGAACATTAGGGAAAGAGGATTGCAAGCAAGCAGGATCAGTAGTGCCAGCCTTCACCACGCTCGCCTCCTCGTCCTCGTGAAAGACGCAGCGGGAAAACTGACAGGAGTGGAGGCTGGAGGAATATACACTCTGGCCCGCTTTTGGCATGCTTTGCTCTCTCACCACGACTATTTTCAAAGGCCACAGATGATTAGCCGGGTTCTTAAGTGTTTCTCTTGCTAATTGGGTAGAAATCTTGTTAATATATCACTAGAATTGTAAAAACACCCTTAAAAACCCGTCATTTCAACTAGAGCCTTTTGAATGTAGTGGAGGTGCGGCGAAGAACGTTTCAGATTTCTTTGTATTGACAGGAAGTACAGCTTAGGGATGAGCGTACGTGGGAAACCATTTTTTTCCCTAGAGACTGTGGGAGGAAGCTGAGAATGGGAGGGACCTTGAAAAAATAGGGATAAAAATAGTGGAAGGAAACTATAGTCAACAGTAGAGTATGTAGTTAATGAGTGGACGCTGCTGTGACGAACAAGTGGTAGCTGACGTGTGGTGTGTGGACAGTGGTTCAGTAAATCTCACAGGAAAGATGAACTCGCATGAAAAGTTTGAAATAAATAAGAAATTGTGAAAGGCTAAAGAAAGGAAGTGTAATTCAGAAGCACGTAACTTCACTGAGCCTCACTCACACTCTTGTCATCAACTCTGTCACGGTAATTTTGTGGACACAGTAACGCTGCTGCTGACTTGCCTTCGTTCCCTGGTGAGTGTCCGTATTCACATCTTGACCTGAAACGTGCAGCAAACCGATGTTGTTTATAAGGTACTAGTTCATTCGCATAGGAATAATCTTTTTTCTTGCAATTAAATTATAGTTTTGATAGAAATATGACGTGAAGTCGCTGCATATTTCAGAACAAGACCAACCAGCGAACGACATCACTCGGCAGTGTTCCCACGCTGACGTGTCCTCAGGCGGGAAAATTACAGTGAAAGACTATGTAATTCAGAGTAGTGAAAGAACGACGTGTGTATTCCAGGTCCCAGTAAGAACATGCTGGAGGGCGACACGTAAAATTATGTAAATGAAAACGATTGGAAAACTTAATGCTGTTGAGTGAAATTAAAGAGAAAATATCTTTAGTATTGAGAGATGTATACTATATACAGTTATGTTTGACGGAGAAATTCTGGAACGTTATAATTATCTACCATGCGCTCTTAGCTTTGGTTTACTTGTTGTTATATACAGCACGGTGGATTGTGTGTGTTCCTGGTGGCGCGAGGCGTGGCGTGTCCAGTGGTGAGACCTGAGCTGTGTGTGTGTGTGTGTGTGTGTGTGTGTGTGTGTGTGTGCTAAAAAAAGTATTTCATTGACTTTTTATTTATTTGTTTTTATTTTATTTTATTTGTTTATTTATTTATTTTCACTTATTTATTTATTGCATTTATTTATTTATTTATTTATTTTTTTGCCAATATTAAACAGAATTTGAGGTAGCTCTTAAGTTGTGCAAAGAAGGAAATGGTTTCTTTTCATCACGCAGACTTGTACCAAATGTCAGTACTAAACAGCTTTCCACTGTCGGACACACACACACACACACACACACACACACACACACACACCTACAGGGACTGAAATAGATCCCATATCAAACAAACTTGAAGACGTATATTAAGACTGACTTCCACAATATGTCTTTCAACGCAGAAGGATGGTGAGAGAGAGAGAGAGAGAGAGAGAGAGAGAGAGAGAGAGAGAGAGAGAGAGAGAGAGAGAGAGAGAGAGAGGCCGCGATGTGCCTGGCTGGAAAAATAACAAAAGAACAAGGCCAGGTCTCTCTCTCTCTCTCTCTCTCTCTCTCTCTCTCTCTCTCTCTCTCTCTCTCTCTCTCTCTCTCTCTATCGGCTGGAAATGCGGGAGCGTACTATTGCATGAAAAGTGAAAAAAGGAGATTCAGGTGCTAGAGAAAAAAAAAGGGCGAAACAAGAGAGAGAGAGAGAGAGAGAGAGAGAGAGAGAGAGAGAGAGAGAGAGAGAGAGAGAGAGAGAGAGAGAGAGAATGCCAGCTCAGTGTCCTCGCCATGGTAACCTCAGTCGCTCCCATGTTGCTTTAAGGCTGCTATTAAATTTGAACAAGTAATTAAACACCTACCAATATCAGCTTTAAATTTAAATATCCAGTGCATTGCAGCGAGCACACAACACTCAGGTTTGGAAACGTAGGTGAGTTTAAGAACACGAGAAAGTAAGGGAAGCTGCAAGAAGCCATCAGGCCTGCACGTGGCAGTACCTGTAGGAAATATGCCTGTACCTTTTTTTCATCTACCATCCCCCATCAGTAAATTTCTCTAATATTCTTTTAAAGCTCCTCTCTCTCTCTCTCTCTCTCTCTCTCTCTCTCTCTCTCTCTCTCTCTCTCTCTCTCTCTCTCTCTCTCTCATCCTCTTTATATCAACACATTCCGTATATCGTAAGGACCAAACTGTCTGCTGCTGTTTATTTCATCCTTTGTTTTCTTTTGTTTCATTTTTTGTGTTCCTTTGTGTTGCTCTGCCCACAAGTTCCTACGCACCGCACATTAACCCCCAGGTGCACTAATTACGTAACCCAGTGTAGCCCTCAGCGTAGGCCTACTGCTGCCGTGCCTAAGTAAGCAGGTTACCTAACACCTTTAGTACCCACGCCTTGATTACCTGTACTCTTAGGCGACTTGTAACTACCACTGCACCTCTCTCTCTCTCTCTCTCTCTCTCTGTCTCTCTCTCTCTCTCTCTCTCTCATGGTTAAGAGGAAGGGAAGGAGTTGAAGGCAAGGGAAGGACGGAGGAAAAGGGAGAGAAAAGGAGGGACGGAGAGTAGAGGGAGTAGGATAAAGGGTGCCTATTAAGAGCTTGCACTTACAACTAACATATCACACATACACACACACACACACACACACACACACACACTTGCTTCTCGAGATGGTATCCAAACCACTCCGTTCACAAAATGTCTTTCGATTCGGATGTATAGACTACAAGCTTCATGAAGGCACCATGGGGATCCGCACACACTAATATAATGCTCACTAACGCATCCACTCACCCACTCAACCATATCCACCCACTGACATCCACCCATCCACCCACAGCCAGATCCCCATCCTTCTATTCATCGACTCACACTCACCCACCCACGAGATACTTATTGATACAGTTTGATTTGTGGATGAGTGAATTATTGTGTGGATGGATAGGTGGATGGGTGAGTGGATGCGTGGATGGGTGGGTGGGTGAGTTGGTGTGTGGATGGATATTTGGCTGGGTGGATACATGAGTGAGTAAATGGGTGTGTGGATGAGTAGATGCACTGATGTGTGGATAAATGAATGGGTGGATGGACTGATATGTGGATGGAAGGGTGAGTAGCTAGGGTGACTGATAGATGGAAGGATGGATGAATGTGCTGTAGGTAGGCGTGTGGATAGATGTGTGGATGGGTGTGTCAGTGGGTCAGTAGGTGGATGAGATGCTGAATGGTTGTATGGATAAGTGATTTGGTGGATAAGTGGATGTGTTGGTGGGTGGGTAGACGAATGGATGGATCGATGGGAGTCAGTGGGGGGAGGCATATATGACCTAGGTACCATCCGCCCCAGTACCAAGTGACTAGCTCCCAAAAATGGTTGTGCGATAATGCTGGCAGACTAAACTGTTATGATTACCTGCAGTACGATAAGTGTTGTCTGTGAAGCTAAGCAAGGCACCGCGAGAACAAGACGTCATGTGTCTATAAATACTTAACAGAAAATATTTATCAATGGAAGTAAACAACAGGGGTGACAGAAGCAAAATTCTCAGTATCAGTAATTACAATAGGACAAGGAATAATAGGTTCAGGCTTGAAAAAGTTAGATTTAAAAAGAGATAGAAAGGAATTGGTTCTCGCGTACAGTGGTAGATTAACGGAATAGACTCAGTAATCAGGTTGTTAGTGCTCTGTCAGAAGCTTGAGAAAAGTGTAGATATATTTAGGAATAAGGATAACAGAAAGAGGATAATGTAATAAAAATAGATAATAGATGATAATATGATATGATGGTAATAATATAATGAGAGATAATAGGAAGAAATAGGTAGGTATGTTTCATAGAGGGACTGCCACGTGTAGGCCTGATGGCTTCTTGCAGGTTCCTCAATTTTCTTATATTATGTTCTTAAATTTGAGTAATTTATTAGCTTTTAATACAGTGCTTGTAGAATCGTACACATCTTATAATGTTATTTTGTACCACAGTTTGTTTAAGAAAGACGACACGTACAGCCACAGACAAACACACAACACGTGAGGTGGGGATCACACACAGTATAATGTGTGGTCATTAGTGCTTCAATAGAAAGCTGGTGACGAATGCTGCACAACACACCACACACTCTGGGCAAACCTCACCTCTCTGTTTCTGTATGGTAACCAGAATTTAAGTTTTCATCTTTACGAATGCCTAAGAATGATAATAATAATAATAATAATAATAATAATAATAATAATAATAATGATAATAATAATATTTGTTATTATTATTATCATTATTATTATTATTATTGTTATTATTATTATGAGTAGTAGTAGTAGTTGTAGAAGTAGTAGTAGTAGTAGTAGTAGTAGTAGTAGTAGTAGTAGTAGTAGTAGTAGTAGTAGTAGTAACTAATAATAATAATAATAATAATAATAATAATAATAATAATAATAATAATAATAATAATAATAAATAATAATAATAATAATGAATGGTTATGATTGGCTGATGCAATGGCACGCAAGTTTCTTATTGGTCGTAGCCGGTCACTGAGTTGCCAGCGAGGGATTACCTCCTGCGCCCTAAGACACTGATTGCACTGCACGTGGTTCCCTGCCTGTGAACCCTGAAGACCGTGCTCTGTAAGGAGGCAACACTGCCGAGAGCCGTCACAGCTTGGAGTTGGTGAAAAGCACTTCAGGCAAACTGCCACCCCAGGCCAAGTACTGCCTGGGGGGTACCTTCAGCCAAAACATTAGACTACAGGATTAAACATGAACGGTCAACGGAACTTTGAGAAATACATCCGTGGCGTGTGTGTCGTGGAGAATGGCGACATTCTCCGCGGCCCCCCACGCAAGGTGAAGGTGTCCTTGCATCACCTCGACGCCCCAGCGCCTCGCTGGTGCTGCTGCTGCTGGCCACGCACACCGAGCTGCGACAAGGTGGCCAAGTTTAAATTCAACAAGCAGAAGAGCGAGGCCAGTCTCCAGAAATACACGTCGCTGGAGACGGCCATGTACATGAACGGCATGGTGTTCCAGGAGTACTGGAAGCCAGGCAAAGCGGCGGTGAAGGTGTCAGTCACGCAGCGGCGAGGAAAGAAGCTAGTCCTCTTCGCCCGCCTGACAACCTTCCTGGACGAGATGCGGGACAGAGAAGCGGAGCAATTCGTCCTCTACGTTACGGAATCAGGATTTCGGATCATTACGAAGGACAAGACGGCATCAGGAGGCGAGGAGAAGCGCGCTCCTCAGAAAAAGACCAAACACGCGTCACGACAGAAAGGAGAGTGCGATAACCGCGATCATTACGAAAAGAAGGAAAAGATCGACTACATGACCTCTTTGTTAACCAGCTTTAAGGAGAAAAAAGAAGAGCCCGCCCAAATCTTAACACGTCCAGAGGTCGTGAAGTTGCCACCAGTAATCCCGATGCTTGCAGTTCAAACCAACAACTTGAAGGCAAGTCGCTGCTCTCCATTCCACAAAGAGGCTCCTGCTGCACGGGAACAGCACGCCACCGCATCTCGTCCCGCCCTTCGCGAATTGCAGCCGTCAATGAATCGTAACGAACAGCAAAGCACTGCGTCTTGTTCCGTCCTTCGCGAAGCTCAGCCGTCCAAGAACCGTAAAGAATTAGACAAGAAAGTACAGATGGTTCAGGTTCAGGGAAAAGACGAGCGAGCCATTGAGAGCGAGAAGAAAAATCCTGTCGAAGGAAAGGAGACTGCGGCTTGGGAGGGAAAAGATGAAAAGGAGGAGACGAACACTGTCGATGTGGAAAACGCCGCTTCTGAAACAGAAAGCAGAGATAAGGAGGAGAAAGACAATACTGAAAAACAAGATGGGAAGAAGGAAGACGACCAAGGAATAATGAGTGAAGTACAGTTAGTTCAGGAAGGAGAGGAGGATGAATTTAAAAGTCATGAAAAGAATACAGGTGAAGAAGAGGAAGCCCCAGCTTGGGAAGACTATGGTGAAGATGAGACAGAAAAAGTGGAGACGGACACTGGTGATGTGGAAGGCATCCCTGCAGAGAAGAACACAGACGAAGAAGAGAAACACGCTGATAGAGGAGATATTACAAAGAAGGAAAAGGAACCAGGAACAATGAGTGACATGCAGCTGGTTCAGAAAGGAGACGATGAAGATCCTAAAGGAGAGGAAGAGAGTCCACGTGAAGGAAAGGAAACTGAAGCTTGGGAAGACTATAATGAGCAGGTGACTGGAAAGAAGGAGATGGACGCTGAAGAATTGAGCAGCGTCCCTCCAGAGAAAGAGTGTACTGATGACTGGGAAGACTATGATGAGCATGACACTGGAAAGCAGGAGACGGACACTGAAGAGGTGAACAGTGTCCCTCCAGAGAAAGAGTGTACTGATGATTGGGAAGACTGTGATGAGCATGACACTGGAAAGCAGGAGACGGACACTGAAGAGGTGAACTGTGTCCCTCCAGAGAAAGAGAACACTGAAGACTGGGAAGACTGTGATGAGTATGACAATGGAAAGGAGGAGACGGACGCTGACGAAATGAACAGCGTCCCTCCAGGGAAAGAAGCATGGGAAGACTATAATGAGCATGACTTTGGAAAGGAGATGGACGCTGACGAGGTGAACAGCGTCCCTCCAGAGAAAGAGAATACTGAAGACTGGGAAGACTATGATGAGCATGACACTGGAAAGGAGGAGACGGACGCTGACGAGGTGAACAGCGTCCCTCCAGAGAAAGAAGCATGGGAAGACTATGATGAGCATGACATTGGAAAGGAGGAGACGGACGCTGACGAGGTGAACAGCGTCCCTCCAGAGAAAGAGAATACTGAAGATTGGGAAGACTATGATGAGCATGACACTGGAAAAGAGGAGACGGACGCTGACGAGGTGAACAGCGTCCCTCCAGAGAAAGACGAGGCAGATCAGGAAGTCAAAGAAGATGCTGAGAGGGAATGTGTTTCACTGAAGGTCAAGGAACCAGGAATAATGATTGACACGCAGATGGTTCAGGAAGGAGACTATGAAGACGCTCACAGTGAGGAAAAGAGTCCAGCTGAAGAAGAGACTGCAACGGAAGGTGACCATGAGACTAAAAAGGAGACGGACGCTGAAGAGCCAACACCGGTGAGGAAGATGACGCCGAGAGTGAAGGCAAAGAAGGAACTGGATTTGAGAAAGAAAACATTGCCGTGTAGCTACAAACGTAACGTGCTCTCGCTGAAAAGAAACAGAAAAGCGTCAGGAGAGAAGAAAAAGCGCTACAAGAGGATAAATGTGAAATCAGTCCGCAGTAAGATTGACTCTCACCGCAGCGTCCCTGCTGATTACAAACCCGAGGTGGATTTGAGTGTACTGGAATCGCAGCCGCCACCCCCAGGCCCCGCGCGAGTGAGGTGGGCCCGAGAGGTGGCGGCCCTCAGAACGCGGCTGCGTACCCGGAAACAGACTGGTGCGCGGAGCCTTGTTCACGGCTCGCGCGCCGCTCACCGCTGAGTCACTCCTACTGAGGACAAACTTCGTGAATGCGACAAAGATAATAACGAAAACAAAATCTTCTATCGATTAACTAAGACGCCTAAACATTAAGTGATTCTCCGCTGAGGATCAGGACTGAGCGATTCTTTCTTTTTTTGGAATTATTTTATCGATGAAAATAATTTCAGAAAAAGAAAAAGACAAAGAAAAAGATCCATCTATTAACATCGATTAATTAAGACGCCTAAACATTAAGTGACTCTCCGCTGAGGATCAAGACTGAGCGATTCTTTCCTTTTTTAGAATTATTTTCTCGATGAAAATAATTCCAAAAAAAGAAAGAGAAAAAAAGAAAAGATCCATCTATTAACGAAGAAGTAAGTGAGTGATGCACCACTGAGGAACAAGGTTGTGGGAGAGGAAGCCAGAAAATATGATATGATAGTGATATGAAAATATGATGATATTATTAAATGTATTATGACAAATCTATCATTATTATTCTCACGGGACAGATATTTATATTACAGCAGCATAATAGTGTGTGTGTGTGTGTGTGTGTGTGTGTGTGTGTGTGTGTGTGTGTGTGTGTGTATGGAAGCCATCTCCCATGCATACAAATTCAATTTTAATTTTCTTGACCTTATTTACTTTATGTATTATGGGAAGAGGGGTGAAAGGTATGGTCCACTACTACTGCTGCTACTGTTACTACTACTATTACTACTACTACTACAACCATTACCACCACTGCCATTGCTACTGCTACAACTGTTGCTACTACTGCTACTACTAGTACTACTACTACTTTCTCTCTCTCTCTCTCTCTCTCTCTCTCTCTCTCTCTCTCTCTCTCTCTCTCTCTCTCTCTCTCTCTCTCTCTCTCAACAAAATCTAGCACTATTTTGAAATACCTTAAAACCAAAAGTGCTAAAAAGTAAATGGAAAATAACACAATAAAACAATCGAATCTGAAAAAAAAAACAGTAAAAGACTGAGAAAAATAAACATAAGAAGAACAAAAATATAAAAAAAGTAAGATTTTTTAAAGATAAATGATTAAAAAATGAGAGAGAGAGAGAGAGAGAGAGAGAGAGAGAGAGAGAGAGAGAGAGAGAGAGAGAGAGAGAGAGAGAGTCATAATGAGAATCACGTACCCGGCATTCAAGAATAAAAGCTAAGGTAAAATGCAAAGGAAGAAGCGCAAGAGGTGTAACTGAAAACAAAGGAGCAAGGAGGACAGGTGGGACAGGTGGGACAGCAAGGGAGAAAACGACAACACTCTGAGAACGGCAGATCGTGCATGACTCATAGACTGAAGCACAGGACGACGCGGAAGCAATCGAGGCGCAGAAGAGACACACGGAGATGTAATTGAGCTGAGAAAGAAAGAAAGAAAGAAAGAAAGAAAGAATACATGTGGAATAATTTTGACAGAGACACGGAACACACGGAAAAAAGATATGAGAGAGAGAGAGAGAGAGAGAGAGAGAGAGAGAGAGAGAGAGAGAGAGAGAGAGAGAGAGAGAGAGAGAGAGAGTCACAAACAAAATCTTAGTCTGAAATAATGTAGACAACTGAAAGAAAAAAAAATTTCCAGAAACCAGAAAGATATCACACAATTTGAAACTGACAAAATAAAAAAAAATTCAGGTAAGGAAATTTCAATCCGGTAAGAATAAAGAAAGGAAGAATTTTCTGGGCGAGGGGAAAAAAATAATGCAAGACTGAAAGGAGAGTTACTTTGGTACTGATGAGAGAGAGATGGAAGAAGGATTGAAGAGAAAGCAGCCAATAAACAAAGAGAAATGTAATCTAATCTAATGAACTACGAGAGAAACTTATAGTCAGAGAGAGAAAAGTACTGATGAGGGAGAGATGGAAGGATTGAAGAGAAGGCAACCAATAAACAAACAGAAATCTAACCTAACCTAGTGAACTACGAATGAGAAACGTATAGTCACAGAGAGAGAGAGAGAGAGAGAGAGAGAGAGAGAGAGAGAGAGAGAGAGAGAGGAGAGAGAGAGAGAGAGAGAGAGAGAGAGAGAGAGAGAGAGACAGAGAGAGAGAGAGAGAGAGAGAGAGAGAGAGAGAGAGAGAGAGAGAGAGAGAGAGAGAGAGAGAGAGAGCACTAGAGTAGATATTCCGAAACCTGAGAATGAGAGATAGTACAATTTGCCTGACAGATGCTCGTGTATTTGGAGAGAGGAAGTGAAGCACATCCCTACAGACTGAGCAGCAGCAATCACCCGCCCCATTCAAGCACAAGTGTAAGGAAAGAATGAGCGAATACACAGTGACACCTGTTATGTGGGGTAGGTGTCGGGACAGGACAGCCGTAAGTTGTAGGTACATGTACAGACTGTGGTTTCTATATTAAGGCCAGCAAGAAACGAATACTGCCGTGGCAGACCCTGAGCGCGTGGCTGCCTCGGAAGCACCAGCCAGACTGAGGATTACAGGGTTGCCAAGCGTGCAATAAATGGAGGTACAAAATGAAACATGGTACGGTATATTACATATCCACAACACCCAGACTGTGAAGGTGGAGAGATCCATGGCGCACTTGGTGTAGTAAAGGCCCTATTCAGACATGATTGGCCAGGTTCTCCAGAGAACTTCTCTTGTTAATAATGTAGGAAGCTAGTCAATCTGCCACTACAACCATGAAAACACCCTTAAAGATCCGTGGCACTTCAGGTGGAGACGTTTGGAAGTAGTCAGGACGCTGGCTAGGGTGTTTACGAATATGGTCTTAAAGCTGGTGCACAATTCTGATATAAGAGCATGAGAGCATAAGAAAATAAAGGAAGTTGTAAGGAACTGTGTACAAATAGTGTCGTGCATTAAAGTCCATAGACATTAGATTTCTTTAAGATGTCAGATGAATTCCTGGATGAATATTGCAGGTGGTAAGCTTTATTAAGTGCTCAAGAGCTGCCTTGTGTGGACTGACTGACCTTTTGCAGGCTCCTTACTTTATGTTACGTTGTTAAACCTGTCAAGGGACCTTTTCGCTGCCAACTTCTTTTTCTCATTATTATGCAATGATAATATTAACTCATTATTTTTTATGTTTTCAAGATGGATGAAAAGAATATAAGAAATTTAGAATATTATTTTTATCCGACATGTAACTGAAATTCCATTGTTAAAATATTTTTTTTTAATTTTTAGCGAGGAGCAACGAGGCAAACTTTTAATATAAATAGACATCTGTGTTTTTGCTCTGCCGCACAAACAAATTTAGTGTTCCGGGGTAGAAGCAGAGCAGAGTGCGTCCCTTAACCTTTCTTTGTGTATTGCCTTCCCGTGAAGTATTTGACTGAAGTGCCAGGAGGCAGTGGTGGAGTGCGAGGTTATCCAGATGGGAAATATAAATGAAACTAGTCACAATTATCACACAGCTGTCTGGAACAAAGGCATTGGGAGGAAAACTGTTGAAACAAATAAGACAAAACTAAAGTATCTGCGTAGAGTCTGACAAATTATATCAGTTTTATTTTTCTGAGGAAAGAATGAAATGAAAAGCGAAATCAGGAGCTCCGTGAGAGCTGATAAATAACGAAAATCAAGGCGAATAGAAATAAAGTAAAGAAAAAGTGGAAAAGCCTCAATAGTACAAAGAGAAAACACGTCAGTAATGTGTTACGTAAGGCTTTCAAATATACGATAATGAGAACCTTTTTAATACGAGGCGGAAAACTCATCACGGCACATCCGCGGAGACGAGGATACTGAAGTTAAGCAGAGGAGCCTCGAGGAGAGATTAAAGAGGTTAATGACAGGATGAGCAACTCCCTGGATGAGAGGACATCATTACACAACCGTGAAGGGAAGCGCGCCAAGACATCCAACAATATATTACTTTTTCTAGCATATTTCTATGTAAGTGTGTACGAAGGACAAAAAAAAAGTTATGGCTCCTATAGGGTAAAAAATAAAAAGTATCCAAAATTTGAAGTGTCTTAATTGTATACTTGATAATCGTCATTTCCCTTGAGATCATCTTCATAATATAACATACCAGTAACCATCACTATGTTAGAAATATTGCTGAATCACAGGACTGGCCGTGACTTTTCTGTTCCTAGATGCAATTACTTTTCTAACTGAAGGAGGAGAGAGAGAGAGAGAGAGAGAGAGAGAGAGAGAGAGAGAGAGAGAGAGAGAGACAGAGAGCGTGTGTGTGTGTGTGTGTGTGTGTGTGTGTGTGTGTGTGTGTGTAAAGGAAGTGGCGGAAGATAGAGAAGTTTGGGATAGTTAAGGATTGTTAAGGATGGTGACAAATGCAGCCCGGCAGGTGACAATTGGATGACGCAGCTCGGAGGGAGAGGAGAAGCCATTAGCAGAGGTACACAGTGATCCGTTACTGGAGGGGAAGGTGAACTGATCCGCTGTCGCCCAAAGGAAACAAACCATTGGCAAGAAATCCAGCGTTCCCTCTCTTGCCATCTGCTCCTGTGCTGGCCAGACGTCACCTGGGACACAACCCTGACGCAATGTGCTGTTTCAGAGACCTTACAGAAATGCACACAGCAGAAATCATATTTGAAGACAATAAAAGCATACAGCATAACGACTATCCCAGGGACCCTATAAAAATACACAGCAGAACTTCCTTTTTTCAGGCTTTACAAAAACGTACAGAGCAGAATAATTATTAGGAAAAGATTATAAAACTGCACACACCAGAACTCATTATTTCAGAGGCACTACATAAACAACGAAGTATAACTATTTGGAAAAATCCCTGTAACCTCACTACGCATTTGGAAATTATACTATGAACCTAAGAGCTTAAGAAGCCAAAACAACAGTCAACAGGTCACAATTCCAAACTACGCCTCAGTCTCCAAGTCTTCCCACACAAGCATAACCTGAGTTCAGACACGTGTAGCCAATCCACGCCGGGGATTACAGCACCAGCCATCACCTGCAGCCATTCACGTCCGCCTCAGTCCAGACGCGCCGGGGCAAGAGGTGCTCAGTTGGCCTTTCAAGACAGTAATACCACTAACGATGCATAACACCCACACCACAGCGGCCCCACTCCACGTGCCTCTGATCTATCCCTCAATTGGCTTTACACACAACTCCGCTCACCGCTACCCGCTACTGATGCAGCCAATCCCTTCACTGCTCCATAAGACAGACAAGTTCATAACCGCCCTTCTTCACTCTGCCGGTGTCTATCAACCCCTGTGTAGAGGAGAGGGGGCAAGGCAGAGGTAATAGAGGTAAGGGTAACAAGTAACACAGGCCCCATAGCAGATACAACCTTCGTAGAGCGCTGGAGAGAGGCAGTGAGGAGGATAACGAGGCCTAACACACTCTTGAAGGGAACCTGAGAGGGGAGACAGTAGGTGTGTGGATCACAGAGCACACCAGCCGGTACAGGGGGCCAGTGACGCGTGCTGTGGGGACTGACTCCTGGCAGCCTGACAAACTCACTGGTGCTAATTAGGTGAAAGGTGACCATGTTAGGAAGTTACATTACTATTAGTTCTTATAATATTCTTTTGCTGCTACCAGTGTTGTTGCTGCTGCTGTTTTTATTATTATTATTATTATTATTATTATTATTATTATTATTATTATTATTATTATTATTATTATTATTAACATTATTATTATTATTAGTATCATTATTATCATTATCATTATTATTAATATTATTATTATTATACCACCACCACCACCACCACTACCACACGTTATAATAACAAGCCTAACACTATCATAATCACCACTACTGCCATCAATACCACAACATAACAACCCTTAACACACTCATTAACACCACCATCAACACCAACAACAGCAACACAATCATAATTCTAACACCACCGCCACTCTTCCTACACGCATCCAATCATGACGCTGCGAGACACAAACACCACTCTGTGTTTCCCTTCCCTGTCACATTTCCTTACCCTTCCCTCGCAATGTTTTCCTTTCTCTATCACACTCCCTCACTCCCTTCCCCTCCCCCCGCATAGCCGCCTCCCCAAAAGGTTGTCTGGACCATTACTTTGTATAATCTTGTGGCAATGTCACACACAGGAGTTTCTTGTTTTCTCCTCCCACCGACCAAGTCTCCCGGGAACTGCTATTGTAAGACATGAAATCCTCCTTTATCCCGCTTTTTTTATGTACGCTTCAGATTATTTATTCATGTCTGGTGAGGTCCGGCGGTGACTACACATCATGTACGCTACACGTCTGTCTCTTATAGGTTTCCTCAGTGTAGGCGAAGATAAACTACATTGATAACCCCGAACCTTGTAACAAACTCCGTATTATCTCTTAGATTGTGTATGGGTGTAGGTGTGTTTTTCTGTGTGTGTGTGTGTGTGTGTGTGTGTGTGTGTGTGTGTGTGTGTGTGTGTGTGTGTGTTTTATGTAGGAAGGACACTGGCCAAGGGCAACAAAAATCCAATAAAAAAAATATGCCACTGAAATGCCAGTCCCATAAAAGGGTCAAAGCAGTGGTCAAAAATTGATGAATAAGTGTCTTGAAATCTCCCTCTTGAAGGAATTCAAGTCATAGGAAGGTGGAAATACAGAAGCAGGCAGGGAGTTCCAGAGTTTACCAGAGAAAGGGATGAATGATTGAGAATACTGGTTAACTCTTCCGTTAGAGAGGTGGACAGAACAGGGGTGAGAGAAAGAAGAAAGTCTTGTGCAGCGAGGCCGCGGGAGGAGGGTAAAAAAACAAAACAACCCTCACGTAATTCTCCGTGTCTCATCTCTTTCTTGCATTTGTGCGTCTTTCTCACAACAGTAACTTGTGTATTATGTGTAAGGTATATTAATTTTCGTCTCCGTGATGGAAATAACATAAGCCTGCCACAAAATTCACCTTCTCATCTCTTTCTTACACTTGTATCTTTTTTTCAGTATCGTTTCAATAAAGGTTCTCCGTGTGGTAAACCTGAACTGTATTGCTTCTCTGTGCTGGTCACGTCACGAGCTGAAATAACTCAAATGCCATGTTAACTATCCAGGCTGCTTCTCTTTCCCACACTTCTAGTTTTGTCAGTCTCCTTCACAATGGTTCTATGTGGTAAACAAAACAATGTCATTTCTCTGTCGTCAAAAGAAAGACAAATGTTACGTAACTTTCCGTGTCATCTTTCTCTCATGTTAACTTTTATATTTTTCTACTTAATTTATTTATTCATTATTGACCACTCATTACTACCACATTAACTCATACTCATTACTCCATCCATGACCTCAGCGTACCTTATTTTTCTACCTTACCTTATAATTAGCAGCCTCTAAAAATAAACCACTACCACATTTATTTCAGTCCTGGTGGAGTCACAGGCGCGGGTGTCGCTGATCCCCGGCCGTGTGACCACCCTTTTTATTTCACGAATAATATGTAAAAGTTATTTGCAAAATCTCAATTTTGATCCGATTTAATTATTCACGAGAATATTATTTGATCTCACTTTAAATACTTCATGGCAAAAAAACCTCCCTGTAAAATGAAATTAATGAACATATTTATATTTGGCAGCGATACGAAACACATTATTTCTGCCTAAACTTTTCAGTCATGGCGTCTGGCGCTCTACGTATGTCCGGCTGCCTATCTGACTGACCGGCTAACAGATTGACTGACTGGCTGAGTGACGATTAAATGACGGACTAACTGATGGACTTGATGACTGCCATTAGTACCAAAAAAAAAAAAAAAAAAAAATGAAAGCCTTCTCCCTCAGAGATCTCCATTCTTGGAGACTTCAATGTTCACCACCAGCTTTGGCTTTCCTCTCCCTTCACTGACCATCCTGGTGAACTAGCCTACAACTTTGCTATCCTCCATGACCTAGAGCAATTGATGCAACACCCTACTCGTATTCCTGACCGTCTTGGAGATACGCCCAACATTCTTGACCTTTTCCTGACCTCTAATCCTTCTGCTTATGCTGTCACCCTTTCTTCTCTGTTGGGCTCCTCCGATCACAATCTCATATCTTTATCTTGTCCTATCGCTCCAATCCCTCTTCAGGATCCCCCTAACCGAAGGTGCCTCTGGCGTTTTGCCTCTGCTAGTTGGGGGGACCTGAGGAGGTATTTTGCTGATTTTCCTTTTTTTTTTTTTTTTTTTTTTTTTTTATGTAGGAAGGATACTGGCCAAGGGCAACAAAAATCTAATAAAAAAAAATGCCCACTGAAATGCCAGTCCCTAAAAGGGTCAAAGCAGTGGTCAAAAATTGGTGGATAAGTGTCTTGAAACCTCCCTCTTGAAGGAATTCAAGTCATAGGAAGGTGGAAATACAGAAGCAGGCAAGGAATTCCAGAGTTTACCAGAGAAAGGGATGAATGATTGAGAATACTGGTTAACTCTTGCGTTAGAGAGGTGGACAGAATAGGAGTGAGAGAAAGATGAAAGTCTTGTGCAGCGAGGCCGCGGAAGGAGGGGAGGCATGCAGTTAGCAAGATCAGAAGAGCAGTTAGCATGAAAATAGCGGTAGAAGACAGCTAGATATGCAACATTGCGGCGGTGAGAGAGAGGCTGAAGACAGTCAGTTAGAGGAGAGGAGTTGATGAGACGAAAAGCTTTTGATTCCACCCTGTCTAGAACAGCAGTATGAGTGGAACCCCCTAGACATGTGAAGCATACTCCATACATGGACGGATAAGGCCCTTGTACAGAGTTAGCAGCTGGGGGGGTGAGAAAAACTGGCGGAGACGTCTCAGAACACCTAACTTCATAGAAGCTGTTTTAGCTAGAGATGAGATGTGAAGTTTCCAGTTCAGATTATAAGTAAAGGACAGACCAAGGATGTTCAGTGTAGAAGAGGGGGATAGTTGAGTGTCATTGAAGAAGAGGGAATAGTTGTCTGGAAGATTGTGTCGAGTTGATAGATGGAGGAATTGAGTTTTTGAGGCATTGAACAATACCAAGTTTGCTCTGCCCCAATCAGAAATTTTAGAAAGATCAGAAGTCAGGCGTTCTGTGGCTTCCCTGCGTGATATGTTTACCTCCTGAAGGGTTGGACGTCTATGAAAAGACGTGGAAAAGTGCAGGGTGGTATCATCAGCATAGGAGTGGATAGGACAAGAAGTTTGGTTTAGAAGATCATTAATGAATAATAAGAAGAGAGTGGGTGACAGGACAGAACCCTGAGGAACACCACTGTTAATAGATTTAGGAGAAGAACAGTGACCGTCTACCACAGCAGCAATAGAACGGTCAGAAAGGAAACTTGAGATGAAGTTACAGAGAGAAGGATAGAAACCGTAGGAGGGTAGTTTGGAAATCAAAGCTTTGTGCCAGACTCTATCAAAGGCTTTTGATATGTCCAAGGCAACAGCAAAAGTTTCACCAAAGTCTCTAAAAGAGGATGACCAAGACTCAGTAAGGAAAGCCAGAAGATCACCAGTCGAGCGGCCTTGACGGAACCCATACTGGCGATCAGATAGAAGGTTGTGAAGTGATAGATGTTTAAGAATCTTCCTGTTGAGGATAGATTCAAAAACTTTAGATAAGCAGGAAATTAAAGCAATAGGACGGTAGTTTGAGGGATTAGAGCGGTCACCCTTTTTAGGAACAGGTTGAATGTAGGCAAACTTCCAGCAAGAAGGAAAGGTAGATGTTGACAGACAGAGCTGAAAGAGTTTGACTAGGCAAGGTGCAAGCACGGAGGCACAGTTTCGGAGAACAATAGGAGGGACCCCATCAGGTCCATAAGCCTTCTGAGGGTTTAGGCCAGCGAGGGCATGGAAAACATCATTACGAAGAATTTTAATACGAGGCATGAAGTAGTCAGAGGGTGGAGGAGAGGGAGGAACAAGCCCAGAATCGTCCAAGGTAGAGTTTTTAGCAAAGGTTTGAGCAAAGAGTTCAGCTTTAGAAATAGATGTGATAGCAGTGGTGCCATCTGGTTGAAGTAGAGGAGGGAAAGAAGAAGAAGCAAAGTTATTGGAGATATTTTTGGCTAGATGCCAGAAATCACGAGGGGAGTTAGATCTTGAAAGGTTTTGACATTTTCTGTTAATGAAAGAGTTTTTGGCTAGTTGGAGAACAGACTTGGCATGGTTCCGGGCAGAAATATAAAGTGCATGAGATTCTGGTGAAGGAAGGCTTAAGTACCTTTTGTGGGCCACCTCTCTATCATGTATAGCACGAGAACAAGCTGTGTTAAACCAAGGTTTAGAAGGTTTAGGACGAGAAAAAGAGTGAGGAATGTACGCCTCCATGCCAGACACTATCACCTCTGTTATGCGCTCAGCACACAAAGACGGGTCTCTGACACGGAAGCAGTAGTCATTCCAAGGAAAATCAGAAAAATACCGCCTCAGGTCCCCCCAACTAGCAGAGGCAAAACGCCAGAGGCACCTTCGCTTAGGGGGATCCTGAGGAGGGATTGGAGTGATAGGACAAGATAAAGATATGAGATTGTGATCGGAGGAGCCCAACGGAGAAGAAAGGGTGACAGCATAAGCAGAAGGATTAGAGGTCAGGAAAAGGTCAAGAATGTTGGGCGTATCTCCAAGACGGTCAGGAATACGAGTAGGGTGTTGCACCAATTGCTCTAGGTCATGGAGGATAGCAAAGTTGTAGGCTAGTTCACCAGGATGGTCAGTGAAGGGAGAGGAAAGCCAAAGCTGGTGGTGAACATTGAAGTCTCCAAGAATGGAGATCTCTGCAAAAGGGAAGAGGGTCAGAATGTGCTCCACTTTGGAAGTTAAGTAGTCAAAGAATGACTACTGCTTCCGTGTCAGAGACCCGTCTTTGTGTGCTGAGCGCATAACAGAGGTGATAGTGTTTGGCATGGAGGCATATATTCTTCACTCTTTTTCTCGTCCTAAACCTTCTAAACCTTGGTTTAACACAACTTGTTCTCGTGCTATACATGATAGAGAGGTGGCCCACAAAAGGTACTTAAGCCTTCCATCACCAGAATCTCATGCACTTTATATTTCTGCCCGGAACCATGCCAAGTCTGTTCTCCAACTAGCCAAAAACTCCTTCATTAATCAGAAAATTTTTACTTTTTCCCAGGGCTCGCGTCCTCCCCTTGGGAATTACTGTCACCTCCCTAGGGAGACGCGCCCCCAGGTTAAGAACCACTGGTTTAAGTGGTCTAAAATTCACCAAAACTCTTCTCCCTAAATCCATGAAGCCAGTTATGCGAGTTCACTGCCATAGTTTTTTGACACCTTGCCTCACGAGTAATGACGAAATCTTAGTGATGAAAAGATTCAAGGAAATCATGTTTGGAGAAGAATTTCATTACGTTTTCAGTTGTTTTCCTCGAGTTTCTGTTTTAGAAGGTCTGAATTTCTTGATGAATTTCATTATCATGTTGTGTACGTATTTTGTTTTGTAATTTTTAATGTACTGGTGCTTTAGCATTATGCTTAAGTCCTGTGTAAACATTATAAACAAATTTACCTAAGTCAGTTTACTTCCATTTCTTTCGACAAATAGTACTTTCTACGTGAAAAAAAAAAAAACATTTGAAAGTTTTTGTCCTATTCTGAAGTTATAAAACGAGAAACTCTGAAGTATTGTGAAGAATAAGAAAAGACAGTTATTTTTCAGTTTCCCGAACAGTTGACAAAATGAATTAGGTAGTTTGTTTATGAAGGTGACGATATGACACAATTACATGTCACCTTACCTTCATTTGAGTATGGAAATTTGAGGTCCGTGGAATGTTACCACTAAAAACCTTGTCACAGTGCTTGCATTTTAGTTTCACTTAAGTAGTAGGATCTGCCTTGGAGCTGCCATGAAAATGGTCCAGTATTGGTTTGCCCATGATGATCTAGAGATGTACTTGTTGAGGAGTGGAGTGGAGTGATGAGTCTACCAGCTGTCTGCCTTAAATAAGCCAGCAGCATGTGCATGTACAAGCGTGTTGTTTGCCTTACAGTACATAGCCAGCAGTATATGCATGTACAAATGTGTTGGGTGATGTACAGTACAACAACAACAACAACAACAACAACAACAACAACAACAACAACAACAACAACAACAACAACAACAACAACAACAACAACAACACACACACACACACACACACACACACACACACACACACACACACACACACACACACACACACACACACACACACACACACACACACACACACAGAGAGACACACACACACTGACAGACAACAGACAACATGTTTCATAAGTAACCGTGCGGCTGTGCACTCCCACACCAGCCTGGCGGGAATCATTTTTACCAGTAGTGCATTTCAAGTCTGCTGAAACACGTATAGGCTTTGTGTGCATTTGGCTGATACTCGTACATCATGAGAGACAAGCAAGTAAAACATGAGATGGTGCTAAGCTTTCCTAACATACTTGGAGTTGAAAGCGAAGTGCTTCATGGAAATACAAAGAAATAATCACAATAATCACATTTTAATCAATGATTATTATCAAGAAAAATATGATTATGATTTGATTATGATTACGTAATCACAGCCAACGATTATGATTTTTTGATTAGTGATCATGATCATGCCCATGTCTGAATATATACTCGTATATATATATATATATATATATATATATATATATATATATATATATATATATATATATATATATATATATATATATATATATATATATATATATATATATATATATATATATATATATATATATATATATATATATATATATATATATATATATATATATATATATATATATATATATATATATATAAAGTTTCACTGTATATGACGAGTCATTTTTTCCTTTTGCTTGGAGTAGCTGGCCAAAATTGAATTAATGCGAGATTTTATTTGTGTTTTTATTGTTGTCTTCTTCCACCGAAAGAGGAAAAAGAAAAAGAATGATAAATCTTTTATACTTATGTTTCTGTTAAAGTGTCTAAACACATTAATAGAAGCGTTTTTAGCTTGAGATGAGATGTGAAGTTTCCAGTTCAGATTATAAGTAAAGGGCAGACCGAGGATGTTTAGTGTAGAAGAGGGAGACAGTTGAGTGTCATTGAAGAAGAGGGGATAGTTGTCTGGTAGGTTGTGTTGAGTTGATAGATGGAAGAATTGAGTTTTTGAGGCACATTAAGTTTATGAAGTTTATGAAAATGAAGTATGTAGAAAACATTTGCCGTATTTCTTAAAAGCTAGAGAGAATATCTGACTGTACCGAGACTTTTAGCCGGAGTTTCTTAAGTCCACGGAGAGTGTTTGCAGCATTTCATCAAGTGTACACTTGACATTGGCCACATTCTCTTAAATCTACAGATATTATTCGTCACTTTTCATTAGGTCTACGGAAAATGTTTGCCTTATTCTATCAAGTGCATGGATATTGTTTGCCACATTCCATTAAGTGTACCTAGAATGTTTGTGACAGTTAGTTACCTGTGTGTAGTGTTTGCTGCATTTGTCAAACCTACGAAGGAAGTTTGCGGTGTTTCAGTAAGTATGTGGACAGTGTTTTTTAGTGTTTGTCACAGTTAGTTACCTGTGTGTAGTGTTTGCTGGATTTGTTAAACCTACGAAGGAAGTTTGCTGTGTTTCAGTAAGTATGTGTACAGTGTTTTTTAGTGTTAGTCACAGTTAGTTACCTGTGTGTAGAGTGTTTGTTGCATTTGTCAAACCGTACACAAACGATGCATGTCCTCGACTTGTTGTGTTTTGAAGGAGAAAATATGACTATGATACAAAGTGTGCAATTTTGTTTTGTTAACTTTCTTTTTTATCATCTAATTGACTTTTTTTTTTTCACCGTCACAGGTAACGATCACCACCACCACCACCACCATCACCACCACCACCATCAAGAGGTGAAGTTCAATGTAAGTAGCACTGAGTACTTTCAGTGTCTGGTGTTGTGTATTTCAGCCAAGAGGTGACGCGGCAAGGTGGGCAGCCCTCATCACTGCTTACCTGCTTGGCCTGCATGCCACTTTGACACTTGGGCGAAGTTTGCTGTAGTCGATGGAATTTTGAGATGCTGAATTCAGGGATTGAAAAATGGCGAAATGAGCATTCTGAGGAGCCCGGTGGAGGCACCACCACCATTTTCATAAACTTCATAAACTTAATGTGCCTCAAAAACTCAATTCTTCCATCTATCAACTCAACACAACCTACCAGACAACTATCCCCTCTTCTTCAATGACACTCAACTGTCTCCCTCTTCTACACTAAACATCCTCGGTCTGCCCTTTACTTATAATCTGAACTGGAAACTTCACATCTCATCTCAAGCTAAAAACGCTTCTATTAATGTGTTTAGACACTTTAACAGAAACATAAGTATAAAAGATTTATCATTCTTTTCCTTTTTCCTCTTTCGGTGGAAGAAGACAACAATAAAAACACAAATAAAATCTCGCATTAATTCAATTTTGGCCAGCTACTCCAAGCAAAAGGAAAAAATGACTCGTCATATACAGTGAAACTTTATATATATATATATATATATATATATATATATATATATATATATATATATATATATATATATATATATATATATATATATATATATATATATATATATATATATATATATATATATTCAGACATGGGCATGATCATGATCACTAATCAAAAAATCATAATCGTTGGCTGTGATTACGTAATCATAATCA
>NW_026973778.1:97500-105000 GCF_035594125.1 Scylla paramamosain | reverse complement strand
AGTACAGCTTGATACAGCTTGATAAGAAAAAAAGTCGAGAAGAAACGAGGTCCATTACCGTACCACGAATCAGGCACTGTTAGGTATACTACTACTACTACTACTACAGTTATCAATATTAGAGACAAGTGTCATGAAGCAAGCTTTTTTAATTATTTTCGTTCTTGGTTTCTTTAGGGGAACAATAAATGTAACTCGCCTCAAAAGACACACACACACTCTCTCTCTCTCTCTCTCTCTCTCTCTCTCTCTCTCTCTCTCTCTCTCTCTCTCTCTCTCTCTCTCTCTCTCTCTCTCTCTCTCTCTCTCTCTCTTTCTCTCTCTCTCTCTCTCTCTCTCTCCATCCCCAACTTGTCTGAGTGTCTGATCCCAATGATTCCTGTGACTACTATCACGCTCCACGGCGGGGATGAGATGTGGCAATCACGATCATGCGAGAAACGCGAGGCCCACCTTGGCCAGACATGAGTGTTCGGTTGTGTCATCCAAACACTCAGGTAGACCGATTCCTTACAGGTGACCAGACGCCGCGGGGTCATCTGTAATCTACATAAAAAAATCCATTGTCTGCAAACTCTCTATAGGTACTGATTAGGTACTGATTCCCTACCAGCGTCATCCTTCTTCTTACGCCACATTAAATACAATTATTAAGTTCTCTTTGTTTAATTTTAATGCTGCTTGCTAAGAATATTAAACTTTTAAAATATCAACAGATTTTCTTAAAGCATCTACCCACACGCATATCCTGAGCACAGAACACGGAATGCTCCTCAGACGTTGTTAACCTCAATGCAGCTTGATTGAGACTGCTACTTATAAAATATCAATAGATCTTCTCAATGCATCTGTCCCCACGCCAGTCCTGGGAGCTGACAATGGAATACTCCTCAGACTGGAGCACGTCCTTGGTGGTGAATGCTGAAGGCGACCCTTGAGCCAGATGATCAAGGCTTTTGCTGCCAGAGCTTAACATGCCCTTCCTTTGAACCATCTGACCGAGTCAGCGGCTTAACGCCGTCTGTTTTCACGGTGTATATAATACCTAACAACAGCGGAGCTCGAAATAGAAGGGTGGGCTAAAGCAAAAAACTTGGTGATGACCTGAAATTAGCCCTGTATTCTGATCCCGAAAATAGCAGCTTAGGGTTTTCCCGCAATTTTCATTCCTCTAATATACTATAAAGTACAAAAAAATAATAAATAAAAAGATATCAATTTTCAAGTTTTGCAAGGAGGTTGTAAGAGCACCAGGGGACTTTGGCCTCAAGGAAAATGAAACACACAAAAAGGGAGTGCGACATGCCGGCTTCTGAACACTATACCACTGCAAATCTCCGCACTCCTTTCCGACAGGCAACTTGATCTAGACAGCTACAGACCAGACGGCAACACTCAGAAAACACTCCAACGCCAAATGCGGCTTGTCACCACCACACACTTCCGCTGTCTCACAAAATCATCTCCCTCAGCGACTTAATTGATGCACCTCGTCCACACATGTCTGGGACACGCCCCACCCAGCTCGTGTGAAATGACTAAAGAGTTATAATAGTTGGGAATGAACGGCAGCACCCACTCACTTCCTGCAGACTATTTCACAAGCGCGATAAGACTGACCACTGATTCCTCACTACCAGATCTTTGAGACGCAGTCATGCATTCCTGATTTTTTTTTTCTCTCTCTTTTAAGGATTATTTTCAGAGGCTACTGAGAATATTAGTTTTTTTTTTTTTTCTGTTCTGTTGATGGTGTACAGCTCTTGTTCACCAATGACAATGATCTTGAAGACATCTCTTGTAACTCTATCGGTTTCCACTAAAGTTAATTAAAAGCAGGTGAAACAAGACGCAGAGACGAGGGCGCGACCACACAAAACCCGCCAAGGAAGACGCGGCATTCCAGCTTTTTCTTGGCCCATTCCACCAAGGCAGTAATTACAAACATTAATTGAACCCACCAAACTCATGAACATTTATCATTTGGGTGAAGGAAATTACAGAGACCCCACGGAAGAAGAAGGCAGGTTTCCATTCCCGCGGCTGCGTCCCTCACGCCAGCGAAGCATCACGATTACTGCACATGCTCAAGAAAAAAAAATAATAATAATAATAATAAATAAATAAATAAATAAATAAATAAAAAAAATAGCTGCACATTGTACCTTGGGTAATTCCTGCGCTTTCCTTCCTTGGCTTCTGAGCAAGATGCCTAGATAAGTCAGTAATATTTTTGTTTGGAATAATTTCGCTACCTTCTGACGTTCATTTACCAAAACCTTTAATTGTGGGTGCGCAATAAAGGTACTGCATTATACTTTATATATATATACGAGGTGTGTCATTAAAGTTCCAGGACTGGTGCCACACAAGTTTTATTTCACATCCAGGCTACAAACTATAGGTTATCTCTTTCGAAGTAATCCCCCTGGCACCGCATGCACTTGTCCATCCTTCTCTGCCAGGCTTGCATGCACTGCTGGAAGGATTCTTGCGGGATGCTCCTCAGCTCCGTCGTCACGGCCTTTTTGATGTCGTCCGCATCATCAAAACGGGTCCCCTTCATGACCTCCTTGAGCTTGGGGAAGAGGAAGAAGTCGCACGGAGCGAGGTCAGGTGAGTAGGGCGGTTGCTCCAGCACGGCGATGTTCTTCTTGGCCAAGAACTCTCTGATGCTCAGGGCATTGTGAGCAGGCGCATTGTCGTGGTGAAGCAGCCACGAGTTGCCCTGCCACAACTCCCGCCTCTTCTCGCGCACTGCACGAAGCAGACGCCGCAGTACTTCTTTGTACACATGTTGGTTGACTGTCTGGCCCTGTGGCAAGAACTCGCAGTGGACGATGCCCCTCACATCGAAGAAAGCGATCAACATGACCTTGAAGCTGGACCTGGACTGCCTTGCTTTCTTCGGCCGTGGCGACGCCGGACTCTTCCATTGAAGGCTCTGGCGTTTGGTCTCCGGGTCGTACTCAAATACCCAGGACTCATCGCCGGTGATGACTCTCCTGAGCAAGTCTGGTTCAGTTTCCAGACGCTCGAGGATGTCCTGACACACCTGCATGCGTCGTCCCTTCTGGTCATCGTTCAGGAGTCTCGGCACCATCTTCGCACAGACTTTCCGCATGCCCAGATCTTCAGTGATAATCTTCCACACGCTGTTGTGGTTCATGCCAAGCTCATCTGCGATCTTTCGAACAGTCAACCGACGATCGTCACGCACCATCTGCTTGACACGCTCAACATTGGCCTCATTCCTGCTCGTTGAGGGTCTTCCACTCCTGGGGTCATCTTCCACGTCCTCCCGGCCCTCTTTGAACCTCTTGCACCACTCAAAAACACGTGAGCGTGACATTGTCTCATCCCCGTACACTTTTTGCAGCATACCCAGTGCTTCTGACGGCGTTTTCCCCAACTGCACCAAAAACTTCAAGTTTGTTCGCTGTTCAGCGCTCATTGTTAAACGACCTGCAACAGAGGACATGATTTTAAAAGCACGTAAGAAAAAGATTAGTGACTGTAGAGGGTTGGGAGCGCAGTTGTATACTCCAGAAGGATTACTTTGAAGGGGAAATATGGTGGTTTGTGGCTTGGGTTTGAAATTCATCTTTTAGGACACCAGTCCTGGAACTTTAATGACACACCTCGTATATATATATATATATATATATATATATATATATATATATATATATATATATATATATATATATATATATATATATATATATATATATATATATATATATATATATATATATATATATATATATATATATATATATATATATATATATATATATATATATATATATATATATATATATATATATATATATATATATATATATATATATATATATATATATATATATATATATATATATATATATATATATATATATATCCACCTAAAGATACTTTATCTATATATGTCCACCTAAGCTTCCTTCACATATTGCTCACTTCACGCTAAGGTTGCAGCTCAAATAATCTCGTTTCGGTAATAGGCGTCAAGTATGAAGAGGGGAGCATAACGCGCGTATATTGTATTTCATTAGTAGCTTAATAGCGGGACTCAAAACCATCTTGCACTCCGCTCGTATTGAGGTCAAGCAGCGTACTTACCATCACCATCATCATCAGTAGTAGTAGTAGTAGTAATAGTAGTAGTAGTAGTAGTAGTAGTAGTAGTAGTAGTAGTAGTAGTAGTAGTAGTAGTAATTGTTGTAGTAGTGAGTTTTTGTATGTAATATTTAGTAGTTTAAAACTAATATAACAGACCATTGATGAAAGGATATTTGTTTCTATTAAGTTTAATTCTCAGCATGTAATATTAAACAATTTAGAAAATTAGAATTTAGCAGTGAGTTAAAACCTAATTAATATTGTGGCAGCAGTTGCGGTTATACTCTAAGGTTGAATGACAATATATTGGTTTATTGTTAAATGAACATATATTTTTTTAAGATAACCTGAAAAATAAAAAAAAGTGCGCAAAGGTTGTTTCTTGCTTCTTTATCAAAACATGTCTAGTTCACGATATTTAGAGTCTAGCCTACTCGCTGACAAAAATGTTAAATAGCCGCGGTATCTTGACCGTGCAAAGGAGTAGTAGTAGTAGTAGTAGTAGTAGTAGTAGTAGTAGTAGTAGTAGTAGTAGTAGATAATAGAAGGAAGAAAACTTTCGAGAATTTTTTTTGTTCTTTTCTCTCTCTCTCTCTCTCTCTCTCTCTCTCTCTCTCTCTCTCTCTCTCTCTCTCTCTCTCTCTCTCTCTCTCTCTCTCTCTCTCTCTCTCTCTCGTCGTGTATATATTTTTGCTGTTCTTATTCTTTAGTATCTTCTATTCATGGTAACCTTTTTACTTCCAGCACGTCGTAACGCTCAGCACAAAAGCATCATTCATGCATTCCCTCTCCCTTCCCACTCACTCACTTCACTCAAACAACAACCAGCAAAAGTCACGGACATGCTGAGCTTCGACTAATTATTCCGACCTCTCGCTTCCTGGAAAGTAAATCTACAGTGTGAATTTTCTGGTAACAAGCTTTTCTCTTTGCTCTTAATTCTCAATGAGTGTTTTGCTCCTCGCCTGCCCATGACCTTGTAATGAATGCAGGTGAGGCAGGTATGTTTAGAGACGTCGCAGTCAGCGTTTTGATACCAGATAGCGCCAGAATTTTTAATTCTCGCCGGAAAATAAATACTTTTTGGGGCAAGGTTTTACAAGTTTACAAAGGTGTATCGTTGCACAGTAATGCGTCTGAATTTTAAGTCAATTAATTTCGTGATAACTGACAGCACATGACATTGTTTGAGCCTCTATTCATAATTTCAGATGATATTCTTAAAAGAGCCTACAAGTGTATCAAGGCAGGCAATCTGTAATTTTCTACTGACCTCAATGGAAGTATACTAATATATAATTACATTTTCATGTACTAAACAACAGGCAAATCCATTTAATGTAAAGAAAATATAATTTTGTATCAGAGACTTTATTTTTGCGGTACGATCACTATCCTCGGGTACTTGGGCAGCGAGCAAACCAAAACACAGGACCACGCTTACTCGACTACCCTGCACAATGGATACATCACCGCCACAATCATGGACTACAGCGGAATTAAGAAAATTACTGAAAGAACGAGCTATACCCTATTCTGGATATAGTAAAGCAAAGTAAAGGCCTTTGTATCGGCAAAACTGAGAGGCTATTGTTTACACTTTACACTCCTTCCTAATGGCGCGCGGCGCTTTCTTTAACTGAAGAATCATGATCAAGATAAGTACGTCGTACGTCAGCCAGCGGTGCTGTTCTTTTTTTTTTTTATTTCACTGATTACTTTCATATACAGGACGTGTCAGTGATATCTGATATTTTTCAACATTCCCAGATAAAATGCACAAGCCGAAATCAACATCCTTTTATTTTTACTGTTCATACTTAAAAAAAAAAAAATCATTACCTATTTTTAGTTTTATCTTATAATTCAATTAACAAAGCCATATCATACACCAGTAAGTATGAATATTAATATTAACGGTTATGTTTTTAATTTTAGATACACTTGTGCAGCAATTCATGCTGTACTTTTCCTGCACATCGATTTCAAATTTAGCTAAGACACCCCTTTGCCCCACGAAATCGGAGACAATTAAAAATGCTGGCGCTGATAGGTATCTACCAGCCTCACTGCCACGTCTCTATCTGCATGGATATCTGCATGGAAATGAAATCCACGTGAGAATCGGGTGACTTCAATTTTCAGAGCCATTAATCAAGATAGGGTTAAAGCTTGATGGAGAGAGAGAGAGAGAGAGAGAGAGAGAGAGAGAGAGAGAGAGAGAGAGAGAGAGAGAGAGAGAGAGAGAGAGAAATTTAAATCATCATTTTATGAGGCGGAAGAGACACAAGCCTTTGTTTTTTCTTACTTGATATAGAAATAACGTTCCTGAGAGCGAGGGAGAGAGAGAGGGAGAGAGAGAGAGAGAGAGAGAGAGAGAGAGAGAGAGAGAGAGAGAGAGAGAGAGAGAGAGAAATTTAAATCATCCTTTTATGAGGCGGAAGAGACACAAGCCTTTGTTTTTTCTTACTTGATATAGAAATAACGTTCCTGAGAGCGAGGGAGAGAGAGAGAGAGAGAGAGAGAGAGAGTCTGCTAAGTTCCTGGTAAGTTGAGTATTGTTGTTACTCTTATTAGTATCCTAATAATCACTGAAATGACAAATACAAGAATAATAATCATTATCATAACGTGCATCATTCTTTTTCATGCCTGCAATTCATGAGGCACACACACACACACACACACACACACACACACACACACACACACACACACACACACACACACACACACACCCTCCCCTGGACCCCCACCCTCTCCCCTTCCATTCCTCCACCCGCCATTCCTCCTCCTGGTCAGAAGCTTTCATCCTGCTAAGTAAATCCCCTATAAAGGACAAATATTAGCTTGAGAAGTCTTTGCTTATAATTAGTATCGTCAAGTATGATGACAAAGAAAAAAATAATTTGGTTCAACACATCGGCAGTTCAATGACCGATATAGTTCTTGCTTTAGCTAAAATAAAATAAAAAAATAATACCCGTAATTCTTTTGTGCCCCTTTACAATAAACTGATCTCTTGCAGCATAACAGGATGCAGTACAACACAACGCTGCACAACACAAACAAACACAACACACTTCCTCCACATATCACAATACAAGCCTCTTACAACACAACACAAAACAACATACTGCCTTCTTACGACACAATACAACACAGTACAGTACACTTCCCTCACACAACACAACTCAACACAACACACTGCCCAAACACAACACAACGACACAAAACAACACACGCCCTCTGACTACACACCACAACCCAACACACGCCCCCTTATAACACATGTCCATTACAACACAACACACTGCCCTACATAACAGCACACAGAAATGATCCGTGCTAATGAACACACAGGGCAAGTCAGCA
>NW_026973778.1:77500-90000 GCF_035594125.1 Scylla paramamosain | reverse complement strand
TCGCAAAAAAAGGTTAAGAAATGTTAGTCTATGGAGAGATGAAGTAGTAAGTGTCACATTGTCATTGGCAGTAAAGTGTTAACAAAGCTACAAGAAAAGAAAATCTGAACTTTGCTACACTACAAATGAGAATAAAGAATACTTGTAGCCATCCTGTCCTAGCCTGATGTATGACACAAACACAGGGAACGAGGGACAGAAACACCTAAACAGAGAACTTTGAACTTTGCCACACTACAAATGAGAATAAAACAGAACTTTGAACTTTGCTACACTACAAATGAGAATAAAACAGAGAACTTTGAACTTTGCTACACTACAAATGAGAATAAAACAGAGAACTTTGAACTTTGCTACACTACGCACAGGGAACGAGGGACAGAAACAGCTAAACAGAGAAGAGGAATATAAATGTTAAAAGAAGAGGAAATAAAAAGAAAAAGGAGGAAAAATAAGGATAAAAGAAGGGAAAAAGAAACACTTGTAGCCATCCTGTCCTCGCCTGTTATATGACACAAGCACAGGGAAGGAGGGACAGAAACACCTAAACAGAGAAGAGGAATATAAATGTTAAAAGAAGAGGAAAAAAAAAAAAAAAGAAAAAGAAGGAAAAATGAGAATAAAAGAAGGGAAAAAAAAAACAGTTGTTGGTACATAGATAACAAAAGAAAGTTTATACAAAAGAGTATTATTAATTATGTTACTGGAGAAAGAAATATAAAGGAAAAAGAAGCTTGAAAAGGAATAAACAAAGTAGATGCGTAAATAAAGAAAGGAAGTTATTACACAAAACAGAATTACAAATTATGTTGTTAGACAACGAGAAAATAAACAAAAATAGATAAAAATGTAGAAAAATGAATCAGCATGAGAGAGAGAGAGAGAGAGAAAAAAAAAGGGTTGATGCATAGAAATAACAAAGGAAAATTATTATATAAAGGAGGATGATTGACTTTTGTTCCTGTCTACACTACAGAGTCAGGAATGATTGTTTTGTCCCCACCGAGAAGTTAATGTACACAGGAAGGACTGGTAAATATTAAAGGCAAACAGATACACATGATGACTAGATAATAATGATACAAAACAAAGAGATTACTTTTCAACAACAATCTGAGGAATTAATGTCCACAGGCAGAGCAGGTAAATGTCAAAGATAAACAGATAAACACCAAAACAAAATAATAACACAAAAATAAGATGATTACTATTTCAGCAAAATTACAAAATGAGAACAATTTATGATCACTTTCTCGTCTAAACAATTAGTACACACAGGTACGGCACGATACATCAAAGGTAAATATTTACACACAACAACTAAATAATAATAATAATGGTAATAATAATAATAATAATAATAATAATAATGATAATAATAATAATAATAATAATAATAATAATAATAATAATGATAATAATAATAATAATAATAATAACAATAATAATAATGATAATAATAATAATAACAACTACAACAACAAAAACAACAACAACAACAACAACAACAACAACAACAACAACAACAACAACAACAACAACAACAACAAGGTGATTTCTTTCCTAGCAACACTACCAAGAGCGAGAGAGACAAGAAGAATCAGTCTCACCTGTGCAATTAACATGCAAAGGTAAATGAGAGATAAACACTAAGGGTAGATACAACACCTGAACTAAATAATATTACAAGAACAAGGTAATTAATATTTTCCATCGCCACTAAAGGAGAACCAAGACTAATAACTTTCTCACCTAAGGAGTGAACACACACAGGTAAGGCAGGTGAGATGAAAGGTAAACACACAAATAACTCAGTAACAATCACACAGAAGGAACATTACTTATTGAAATACAAAACCCAGACAGTAAAGAGTAATTTCCTTGTTCTCACCTGTGCTATCAATAAACACAGGTAGAAGAGAAGAGGACAAGTTCAATGAAAGGTAAATACATAAAGAAAGAAGAAAAAATGTTATAGTAAAGAGGATTATTGTCTTTTGGAAATACACAACAAGGAGAGCAAGGAATAATAATCACTTTCTCACCTCAAATATTAATAGCCACAGGTAAGACAGGTGGAATTAAAGGTAATTATATAAACAGAAAAGCAGGAAATATTACAAGAATAGAGGATTATTATTTCCTAACAATTCAATAAAAAGTAATGGATAATAACTCTCCTCTCACCTTAGCTATTAATAAACACAGATGAAGGACAAGATGACAGGTGGAACTAAAGCTAGAGTTACCTAAAAAAAAAAAAAGGACAAAAATGTTATGCGAAAGAGGATTGCTGTCTTTTTAATCTACATGGAAAAAGAGAACAAGGAATAATCACCTTGTCACTTGAAATATTAATAGCCACAGGTAAGACTGGTAGGATTAAAGGTAAATAAATAAAAAAAAAGACCAAAAGTATCATACGAAAAGAGTATTATTATTTTAACTACTCATAAAAAAAATAAGGAAAAAATAACTTTGTTCTCACTAACAATACTCACAGGTAGGACAGGTAAAGTAACTCCCAAAACTATCTTTAAAAAAAATAAAAGGTAAATACATAAAAGACCAAAAGTATTATACGAAAAGAGGATTATCATTTTAGCTACTCAATAAAAGCAAGGGAAAAATAACTTTGTTCTCACTAACAACACTCACAGGCAGGACACGTACAGTGGCTCCCAAAACTATCTTTAAGAAAAATAAAAGGTTAACATTCTGACACAATGGACGATATTATTTGACACGTTTGGTAATTACGGTGGCAACAGTTGGCAGCCCTGCACACTAGGGATGGTTGCCGTATATAATAACCAGGGCAATAGATCGACCAGGTAGCAGGTGTCATACTGTTCATTATGCCACAGTTCGCACCACACTTTACACATACTTGTGGGAGTTGCTGTACTCTCAAAGATTAATACATAAATAAAACACAAAAAATATCATACGAAAACAGAATCAATATATATATATATATATATATATATATATATATATATATATATATATATATATATATATATATATATATATATATATATATATATATATATATATATATATATATATATAACTGCACAGTGAAAATAAAGTAAGAAATGATAAGTTTGTAAAATTAAAATAAAAAATGTGGGGTATTAAGCACCACAGATGTTAAGAGTAAATGGACAGACAAAACAGCAAGATTATAATACAAAAAGATGATATTTATTTTTAAAACTACACAATTAAAAGTTCAGAGAAAAAGATTTCTTCTCACCTTAGCTATTAATTATTTACCTATTTATATTAGCTATTTATTTAATTTATTTATATTAGCTATTAATTTATATAATATTATTATATTTCATAGAGGGACTGCCACGTGTAAGCCTGGTCGCTTCTTGCAGCTTCCCTTATTTCTTATGTTCCTATGTTCTTATGTTCTTATGTTCCTTTTTTTTTATTTTATTGTTTTAGTTTCTTCTTTACTTTCAATTTCTTCTTTCTTGATTTTGGTCGCTGATGACTTTTTTTGTTCATTTTCTGCTTTTATTTCTTCTTTATTCTTGTTTTTGGTCGCTGATGACTTTTTTGTTCATTTTCTGCTTTTATTTCTTCTTTATTCTTGTTTTTGGTCGCTGATGACTTTTTTTTCATTTTTTGCTTTTATTTCTTATTCATTCTTGTTTTTGGTCGCTGATGACTTTTTTTTTCATTTTCTGCTTTTATTTCTTCTTTATTCTTGTTTTTGGTCGCTGATGACTTTTTTTTCATTTTCGCTTTTTCTTTTCCTCCTCCTCCTTTTTTTGGATTTTATTGTTTTAATTTCTTTACTCTTAATTTCTTCATTATTAACTTTGGTCGCTGATAACTTTTTTTTTTTTTTGTTAATTTTCTGATTTTATTTCTTCTTCAATTTCTTCTTTCTTGATTTTGGTCGCTGATGACTTTTTTTGTTCATTTTCTGATTTTATTTCTTCTTCAATTTCTTCATCCCTGATTTTGGTCGCTGATGACTTTTTTTTTGTTCATTTTCTGATTTTATTTCTCCTTCAATTTCTTCTTTCTTGATTTTGGTCGCTGATGACTTTTTTTGTTCATTTTCTGATTTTGTTTCTTCTTCAATTTCTTCATCCTTGATTTTGGTCGCTGATGACTTTTTTTGTTCATTTTCTGATTTTATTTCTTCTTCAATTTCTTCTTTCTTGATTTTGGTCGCTGATGACTTTTTTTGTTCATTTTCTGATTTTGTTTCTTCTTCAATTTCTTCATCCTTGATTTTGGTCGCTGATGACTTTTTTTGTTCATTTTCTGATTTTATTTCTTCTTCAATTTCTTCTTTCTTGATTTTGGTCGCTGATGACTTTTTTTGTTCATTTTCTGATTTTATTTCTTCAGTTTCTTCATTCTTATTTTTGGTCGCTGATGACTTTTTTTGTTCGTTTTCTTTTATTTTCTCTTCCACACACACACACACACACACTTTCTCCTTTCGTCCATGTTAGAATCCACATATGCACGCGCGCACGTACTCACGCACACACAAACGCACGTAAGACAATTAATCATGACTTTGAATATTATATAAGTTATGCCAATACATACACGCATTCATATATATAACTTCTACATGGCTATACATATAGGTACATATTCACACATATTTCATCATAACTTGGAACATTGTCAATATTATGATTGCCTTCTACATGGCTGTCATATAGGTACATATTCACACACATTTTATCATAACTTGGAATATTGTCATGGGTACATATTCATGCATATTTCATCATGACTTGGAATATTGTCATGGGTAAACTTCGCAAACAATTCCATCGGCTTTGCATGAAGCCCGATATAAGGTAACTTTCTGTCGTCCGTTGACGGGGCCAGCTACATATTCATGCATATTTCATCATAACTTGGAATATTGTCAATGTTATGATGTCCTTCTATATGGCTATACATATATATATTTATCAGGACACACACACACACACACATAAACACATATTAATAGACGCACAATAATAGACAATTTAATTTATTAAATGGCGCCTCAATGATGGGCGAGACTGTGGGCGTGGCGGCGGGCGTGGTGGGCGTGACGGTGGCCAGCGTGAGCGGCGTGGGCGGTGCGGCCAGCGGCCTTCAGACACCCCCTGACAAATGCCTCCGCGCCGGCCACCTGGGTGCGCGGGCCGCGCAGCAGCACGGTGCGAGACACCTTGTCTGTTGCTGGCGGCACTCTCACCTGCACGTCAGGGAACTCCTGCAGTAGTCTCCTGACAGTCGCGCCGGCGGGACCCACCACGTGGCACCGCTGGCGTGGCGTCACCGCCACTTGCGCCTCGATCACCTCGGCCTGCCGCAGCAAGGCCTCGAGGCGCGCCAGGGCGGCGGGAACCTGCCGGGCAGGTCCGCACAACCTGATGGTGGCGGTGCGGGTGTCTGAGGGAGGCGGCACACTCACTCGCACGCCAGCGAACTCTTGGCACACTTCCCGCAGTGTGGCGCCGCGTGGGCCAACGATGTAGCGCCGCATGTGGGGCGCTACGGCGAGAGTGGCCTCCTTCTCTTCCTCCTGCCAAGAGCGGCGCACGCTGTCCAGCGCACGCTGCTGCTTGGCTCTCTCAGCCCGCTGCTTTCCTTTCTTCGCCTCGAGTTGCTGGCGTCGAGGAGATTCGATGGCGGCCTTCACCTCAGGCAGGCTAGGCGCCTTCACCTTCTTGGGCCTGTTCTTACCGCGGCCCACCACCGCCTTGCCCTCTGAGTCCCTCTTAGGGGGGTCTGGGTCCTCAGGGGTCCTCGCCACAGCCACAGGTTTCCATTTTCATCCCTTCCTTACTACCCTCTCAAACCTCGCCCCTACCCCCTCAAATTTTGCTAATTTCTTTTACTGCAAAATAAAATTTAAGGTGTCCTCTGATTGGTGGACTGGTGCGTGATCAACTCCAAGCTCACGGCCAGGAGAGAGTCAAGGCTCACCGCTCTGAGTTATGTTCACTACATGTAAAGGCATCAACTGTACATAACAAGTGGCTGCACTAAAGCTGTTATCTACACTATACATCAATACTTAACAGCTTATCCTAATACACTGACAAACCACACGCTGAAAAGAGAGAAAAGAGAGAGAGAGAGAGAGAGAGAGAGAGAGAGAGAGAGAGAGAGAGAGAGAGAGAGAGAGAGAGTGTGTGTGTGTGTGTGTGTGTGTGTGTGTGTGTGTGTGTGTGTGTGTGTGTGTGTGTGTGTGTGTGTGTGTGTGTGTGTGAATGACACAGAAAACCGACACATATGATAGTCTATACACCTCGTCGGAGATTTACGATTTCATTAATATGATGCAATGAATCCTGATTTTTCAGAATATGAATTGCAGTTTGGAGAGTATTGATATCAGTATTGATATCAATATTGATACCGATATTGATATTAGGGGCTCCTTGGAAAGGTTAGGGCACACGGGATAGATGGAAAGGTGTTAGGCTGGATAAAGTCATGGCTAAGCGAAAGACGACATAGAGTAGTAATAAACGGCTTTAAATCTAAGTGGGGTCATGTAATTAGTGGGGTGCCACAGGGATTAGTATTAAGGCCATTGTTGTTTTTAATATATATATATATATATATATATATATATATATATATATATATATATATATATATATATATATATATATATATATATATATATATATATATATATATATATATATATATATCAATGACTTGGAAAATGGAATTAGTAGTGATGTTAGTAAATTTGTGGATGACACGAAGATAAGTAGATTAATTAGGTCAGAATCGGATGCCATCGCCTTGCAGGCAGATTTAGATAGGATGAACGAATGGACAGACAGATGACAAATGCAATTTAACATAAAAAAATGCAATGTACTTAGCATAGGTACAGGAAACCCACACAGTAGATACACAATAAACAACTGAGCTCTGGTAAGTTCATGGTACGAAAAAGATTTAGGAATTATAGTAAGCTCTGAACTTCGTCTAAGAAAGCAATGCATAGAGGCCAGAAACGAGGCAAATAGTGTATTAGGATTAATTTTTAGGAGTGTTAAAAGTAGAAGGCCTGAAGTAATATTAAAGTTATAGTTGACGCTGGTCAGACCTCATCTAAACTACACTGTGCAGTTCCGGTCGCCATATTACAGGAACGATATAAGTCTATTAGAATCAGTACAAAGGAGAATGACTAAAAGGATACAGGGGATGAGGAATATTCCTTACGAGGCGAATTTGAAGCTATCAAATTTACATTCTTTAGATAGACGTAGATTAAGCGGGGACCTGATAGAAGTCTTTAAATGGTGTATGGGTTATAACAAGGGGGACGTAAGCAAAACTCTTAGAATCAGTAACCAGGACAGAACAAGAAATAATGGGTTCAAGCTTGAAAAATTTATATTTAAAAAGAGAAAGGAAGAAATTGGTTCTCAAATCGAGTGGTAGATGAATGGAACGGACTCAGTAATCAAGTTGTTAGTGGTAAGACATTAGGGAGCTTTAAGAGAAGATTAGACGGGTTTATAGATGAGGACGATAGGTGGAAACAGGTAGGTATATTTCATACAGGGACTGCCACGTGTAGGCCTGATGGCTTCTTGCAGCTTCCTTTATTTCTTATGTTCTTATGTTCTTAATAATCACTGGTAAATAACAAAAGGAAAACTTGAATTGAAGGTCAAAACGAAAAGAAAAATAGAACAAATCTTAGACGAAAAAAAAAAAAATCATACATTTTGTTTAATTATGAAATGAAAAGAAAATAAGAAAAATCAATCGTCCTCTCACCTGAGCTGTTAACATAACCCCAGGCAGGACAGGTACAATTAAAGGTAACCACATCAGCAAAAGAACATGAATATCATACAAAAAGAACATCATCTTTGTTAAGTAGTAAGGGAATAATGAAAGGCAAATACTTACATAAAACAGCAGAAATATTATACAGAAAGATGGTCATTATTTTTGTTTAGCTACATTATAAAAACATGAACGAGCAACAGCCAGCAGTAATTATACACTGGCCTGGGAACAAAGCTAGACAGGTGAGACTGAAGTGGTCTGGACGTGTCAGGAGGAGAGACGAGGAACATGTGGGAAGGAGAATGCTGGAGAGGAATGTACCAGGCAGGAGGTGGTGAGTGAAGTACTGAGTGAGTGAGTACTGGTGGGAGTGAAAAGAGAAAGACATACGTGAATGTTTACTGATGTAATGAAAGAAGACATGCTTGTAGTGAGTGTGACTGAGGAAGGGAAGAAGACCTGAGTGTGACTGAGGAAGTGTGACTGAAGAAGTGTGACTGAGGAAGTGTGACAGGAAGTGTGACTGAGGAAGTGTGACTGAAGAAGTGTGACTGAGGAAGTGTGACTGAGGAAGTGTGACTGAAGAAGTGTGACTGAGGAAGTGTGACTGAGGAAGTGTGACTGAGGAAGTGTGACTGAGGAAGTGTGACTGAAGAAGTGTGACTGAGGAAGTGTGACTGAGGAAGTGTGACTGAAGAAGTGTGACTGAGGAAGTGTGACTGAGGAAGTGTGACTGAAGAAGTGTGACTGAGGAAGTGTGACTGAGGAAGTGTGACTGAGGAAGTGTGACTGAAGAAGTGTGACTGAGGAAGTGTGACTGAGGAAGTGTGACTGAAGAAGTGTGACTGAGGAAGTGTGACTGAGGAAGTGTGACTGAAGAAGTGTGACTGAGGAAGTGTGACTGAGGAAGTGTGACTGAGGAAGTGTGACTGAGGAAGTGTGACTGAGGAAGTGTGACTGAAGAAGTGTGACTGAGGAAGTGTGACTGAGGAAGTGTGACTGAAGAAGTGTGACTGAGGAAGTGTGACTGAGGAAGTGTGACTGAGGAAGTGTGACTGAGGAAGTGTGACTGAGGAAGTGTGACTAAGGAAGGGCAGAAGACCGGGCGTTGGAGGTTGCTTCTCTCTGGTGACCCCTGACGGAAGCAACCCAGAAAAGAAGTAGGGACATAAATAAGTAGACGAGAGATTATTAACTCCTTACTTCCTTTCTTCCCTGCAGTACAAATTGTGAGGAACAGTGAGGAAGGATATATATAAGGAAAAATGGCAAACAATATATATAAACAATAGCATACTGGAAATGGAAAAAGAAAAGAAAAATTATAAGATGCACTAAGTAAAACAATGAAATGTAACCACAAAAAAAAAATTTAACAAAACAAAATAAACCTCAAAAGGAAACTCAAACGAAAGTAAGCAAAACACACACACAAAAAAAAAAAAAATAATAATAATAATAAATAATAAATAAAATAAGATAAAATAAATAAATAAATAAGTAAAAAGACAAGAGCAGTTCATTCACCTTGCTCGCCTCTCGTGGCCTGGCCTGTCACCTTAATGAAAACACACCTGATGAAAACAAGACAGGTAGGTACAATTGTAAACACACCTGAGAGTGACACCTGAGCATGTGTGTATGTACCTGCGCTTCGGTCACTCTCCTGCCACTCACCGGTAACACGTCAAGATGAAGCACAGATGAGGAAAAGAGCGATAGGAAGGGCTTGTTCGCTAATCACTTCCATTAACGACGGGAGGGAGGGAGGGAGGGAGGGGAGGAAGGGCAGGAGTAACATAAATTAACATATAAAAAACAGTGATGACTCGTACGATAAAGTCAACACTGTAAGTAATTAAGAGACGCTGCATTGTAAAGAAAGAATGAAAGAAAATAGAGATAGGAGTATTAATTAACAAATACAAGGATATAATGGTCTATAGGAAGGATATCTACTGAAACTACGTAATACTACTATAAATATGCATGCTAAAAATTAGGACAGAATAATGGTAAGGCTTCCCCCCCCACCATCCTTCTCCTCTGATATTGCACCTGAAAGAAAAGGAGTTAGAGGAGAATATTATATCCCTCGTAGTAAAGGAACCCATGGAAATATAAAAAAAAAAAAAAAAGTAATAATAATAATATCAATGAACACACAGGATGATATTGGTTTGTATTTTTAGATGTTTTAGTGTTTTACATCGACTAATATTAACAGCGACTATTGAAGTTATGAAAGTTTTCAATTTTTTTATTTATTTATTTATTTATCTTATTTTTTTATTTATTCATTATTTATTTATTTATTTTTTTTTTTTTTGTGTGTGTGTGTGACAGGTTAACGATGATTCAGCATCGCCAATATGTAACACCATGAGGTCACGAAATCGTCTCTGAGTGCGGCTTTTCAAAGTATTCCTGAAGAGAGAGCCAAGCCTTTAAGAACATGCGCAGTGTGTCACAACAGCAAGTCTGACACACTGCACATATTTCAACTAATTTCCTGTTATCTATTCTAGTATTTTGTAATAAGTATAATTGTTACCTTATTAATATTGTTTCATCATATTGTATCATTTTCTAGTTAATATATTTACAAGGAATTAATTTCTATATATACTTTTTTTTTTTTTTATTTCTGTCCTCAATCCAACCCCTGACATGACTGTAGCACATTTGTTTGGCCAGTAATAAATGTTTCAAATGTTTCAAATGTTCGGAACACCAAAACACAAGAGCACAAGGGAAACAAGCAAAGACCCAGCTGACCTACACGAGGCATTCCCTGCATGAAAGACGCTTGTGTGCACCTGTCCATAACTCTGTCTCTTTTAAAACTCCCCATTGCCTCACCACCACCACCCTTATTAATGAGTCATTTAACCAGATAATTTACCAACCTGTTCTATTTATTTATTTATTTTTATTTTATTTTTTTTTCTCTCTCTTTCCTTAGATCTATGTTCAGTGAGCTTGCCCGTTGAGTACATAGGATAGCCAGTCCCTTCCTGCAACGCCTTTATATTCCCAGTCTTAGCTGACAGTCCCATATTAAGGGTGGGCGAACCTTGGAGTGGGCAGTGGCGACCCTGTCAGGATGCTAACTGTTCATCTATCATCATTAAGTGCAAGGGGTATCAAGTTCCTTTAACTACAAGCATCAAGTTCAGTCTGTTTCATGTAAGAACCTCTACTTATTTCGTATCAAGAAGGGGTGAACCAAAGAATTCCCAACAGCGACTCTGCTAGGGTATTATTTTGCCTCTTACATAAGGTTTCCAGCTCCTTTAACTACAAGTATCTTCAACTTCAGTCTGCCTCATATGCCACAGCAAGGCCGGGTGTCCTAGGAGCGGGCAAAAGCCACTCTGCCAGGACACTGATTGTCTACCTGTTATCTAATAAACGCAAAAGGATGTCCAGCTCCTTTAAACACAAATAAATCTCATCAACTTTGGTCGCTTCACATGAGAACACAAAAGAAGAACAGATACCAGATTTACCGGTCTGTATCGAGAGTGTGTCCATCTATTTACTAATGGCAGTGAAGTACGTGTGGAAGAACAGGAGAGATACATAACAAGGCTCTCTCCACGTCCACCTGTCCCTCCACCACCTCTACCTATCTTTTGTCCCCGTCTAGTCCTCAATAAAACGTGCATTTTTTGTACCCCAAGCCCTTTACCACAATAAACAAATGACACTCACCTATGCCACTGATGAGAACACAGGGCAAGGTGAGATTTAGTGCTACAGTGTTCACGGATGGATGGATGGATGAGTGGATGGATGGATGGATGGATGGATGGATGGATGAGAGGATGGATGGTTGAATGGATGAATGGATGGATGGATGAATGGATGAGAGGATGGATGGATGGATGGATGGATGGATGGATGGGTGGATGGATGGATGGATGAGTGGATGGATGGATGGATGGATGAATGGATGGATGGATGGATGGATGAGTGGATGGATGGATGAGTGGATGGATAGATGAGTGGATGGATGGATGAGAGGATGGATGGATGAGTGGATAGATGGATGGATGTGTGGATGGATGGTCCGGACAGCAAACATTGTTGCCAAAATGTTATCTAAATGTTTCCCAAATGTGTGCCAGCTGTATAAGTTAGTGGATGTATAAGTTACGATCTTAAGTTAGCAAGATCGTAGGTTGTATTAGCATGTAATAAGTTACCTAGGTGTATTTGTTAATAAGTTACTCGATCATAAGTCACATTAGTGTGTAAGATTGTAAGATGTATATTTACTTGCAGTACATGTCAAGTACAATTTTCAAATAATGAGAATACTTCTTTGAAAATAGATATATAGATAAATGAAAAGTAAAAATATTTAAAAATACATTTATAGAAAAATAATAGCTTTATAAATTGAAAGCTGCATTTTCTCTACCAAGCAATGTATATTTTCGTATTCTCTTGAAAGTAATAAACAAACAAAAGGAAGAAATCTGGGTTTGATTTGAAGCAGAGTGGCGTCTCATCAAGTTGGAATCCGGATGTAAAAGAAAAAAATACATGAACAAAACAGTAAATAGCAAGGAATGACAGAGTTGTCTTGTGGCGAGGCGATGTCTGCACTGCACGGCCTCACTGTGCCTTGCTCCGCCCTGCTCCTGTTTATATCACACACACACACACACACA
>NW_026973778.1:57500-72500 GCF_035594125.1 Scylla paramamosain | reverse complement strand
GAATTATTATTTTTTGTAAAGCTACAACACAGATCCTCTTTTACCTTCGTGAATTGTGAAAAAAAATATCTCGATTTATATGTTTGTGTGTGTATGTGTGTGTGTGTGTGTGTGTGTGTGTGTGTGTGTGTGTGTGTGTGTGTGTGTACTGTAGATCCATAACCAGCCTCTTAAGCATTAAAAAAAAGTATATCACTTATTCTTCAAAATTTCTTGAACTTTTAAAGTGTAATTAAGATTGCGGTAACAAAGATGCTCAAATGTTTTCCCAGGCGATAGTCCACGATTCTCAGGGGACGTTTTAGAGAGAGAGAGAGAGAGAGAGAGAGAGAGAGCGCCCCAGTGTTTTGCGTGGTGTAGCAGTATAGCAGTGGCTGGAGGTGAAGTGTTTCCTTTGGTGCCTTTGACAGACAGGACCTGCGGGAGGGTGAAGAGCGCAAGGAGTTGACTGATCCCAGCATGCGGACGTGCCTGAAGCCTGACCCGAGCGGGGCGCGTCTCACTCTTGACCCAGCGCAAGGCTCCGACACCGCCACCTACAAGTGCCGGGTGGACTTTGAAATGTCGTCCACCCGCTCCACCCTCGTCACCCTCACTGTGTACGGTAAGGAGAGTAAGACTAGTTCCTTCCTCCTCTTATCTCTATGTATTGATTGATTGATTGATTGATTGATTGGCCGAAGATCTCTCGGTGATGTCCTGGGAGTATTCAGTCAAATTAGGATGTTTATGATACCATTAGAGGCCTTTCAAGAGATGTGTGTGTGTGTGTGTGTGTGTGTGTGTGTGTGTCTGTGAGTGTGTGTGTGTGTGTGTGTGTGTGTGTGTGTGTGCGTGTGTGTCTGTGTGTGTGTGTGTGTATGTGTATGTGTAAGTGTGTGTGTGTGTGTGCGTGTGTGTGTGTGTGTAAGGAGAGGTGTTCTTTCATTCCCAAAAACTTTGACGCTTCCACCAGCACGGGTAAAAAATCTTTATTAGATGACCTTTAGCATCACCATCAGGGTAAATATCCTGTCATTCACCTTGCGTGTTGATATACTCGTACATGATGATTTAGCTGAATACCAAAAGCTGCAGGCGCCCACCACCACCGGCGCATTCCGCAACACCCTTGCGTCTTATCACCCACGTCTTATTCAAAGCCTGTGCGTTGAGCGGCAGGAGGCGGCGAGGCGTGACATAGCGACGCCTGATGACCCGTGGCACGAATGGCAACGTGGTGAATGGCAGTGGCAGTAGGGGCATGGGAGGGGGCGAGGGGCCTGGGAGGTGATTTGCTCCTCCGCTCATCGCCAAGTTATCGGAAACGTGTGCCGGAGACGTATGGCTTTAAGATACTCCAGCTAGAGATGCGATATGAAGCAGAATATATTGCCCCGCCAGCCGGCCAGGATGTCAATAGATGCGCCGCCAAACCCTCAAGATTCCTCACTAATATTATGTGAAGACGCTGGCCAGCTGAGGCGTGGGAGAGTGTGAGGCAGAGGGAGGGTCTCTGCCACCGCCCACCACAGACCTCATTTCATCTTCCACACCAAGACAGTTTGTTTATTCATATGTCTGGCTGTGATCACTACCGGGATTTGTAATAGATGGCATCTGGAGCTTCCACATCTTCCTCCCTTACTTTTAGTGGGTGCAAGTGTAGCAAACTCGCGCAATTGTGTCCTTGACTTGCTTCTGCTTGGGAGGAAGATATGAAGGGAAACTTTGTGCACGAACGTATTCCAATCTTGCTTCTTTTATCCTTGCTGTGTTCTAGGAGTGCGTACGTTGCAAATATAAATAGGTGACACACAACAAACATTCCTGAGGCCCCAAACTAATCAATGCATAATATAGTACTGTATATGATATTTTTATTTATTTTTTTTATAAAATATACTAGTAGATGAAGTTAACGCATCCCTGTTTGTCAGAAGGCACCGATGGTCAGCTGTGTGGCCGAGGCGTTCTTGATTTACGCAGCACAATGCTACATAATTTAAGTGCTGTCTCTCTCTTAGGCGAAATCGCTCATAACAAGTAAAATAAAAATAAAAGTTTTGGTCGCCTTAACTTAATTTTTACTTTTCTTTCCTGAAATGAGGATAAGGAAAGATACTCGAGTTGCTTGAACACTCTTAAGACCGTGCCAGCATTTGAAGACACTTTAATGTCTCCCCTGAGCAGCGTTTCTCTAAAAAGAAAATAATACATTTTTCCGCTGCGTTAATCTCTCCTCTTTTGGACCCGGGCGGTGCAGGTGAAGAGCGAGGCCGGAATAAAGGCAGAATAGACCTGGAATACTTACTGTTGCCGCGAGAGGTAATTTTTGACTCAGTTTCCCCACCACTTTAATGCCTCGACTCCAGGGTGATTTTAATGGTTTTCGTTTTGTTTCGCTACATTGCTTTGTACTCTTTTATCTTTCATCCGCCACATTTGTTAGGTTAATGATGTTTTGTGGTTCAGGTTCTCAGTTGTTTCTTTCTTAAGACTCTCTCTCTCTCTCTCTCTCTCTCTCTCTCTCTCTCTCTCTCTCTCTCTCTCTCTCTCTGGAAAAAAAGATCTTCACAATGCATACAGATTTTCCGTCACTTCATGAGTGTATTTTATGTTATTTCCATGTTAGTCTTTTTTTGTAGCAAAGGGAAAACATGTAACCTGCCTCCAATGCGGGTTGCGCAACTGACGGTCACGTGGCTGCGTGGGTCGCGTGTGGCTTGTTCAGGGAGCACAGTGAGGACATCGGGGCACATTCACGGCTTGCTGGGGCAGGACACGTGCTGCACATCTCCGTGTAGCTCAAAATGGCGCGTCTTGGTGCCAGTGTCTCGAGGATGAGGCGGCCACCAGGCGGCATTGTGGGTCAGAGGGAATCATCACCATTACTGCCGCCCACACACTCCAGCACGGGCTTCATGTGTGCCACCCACACAACACACGCATCAGCACTTGACAGCACAACGAGCACATTCCTCCACGTACACAGTGTACCATTGCGTTTATAAATGTAATTGAAGTAGCACTGCGTCGCCAGTGCATTTCTGTGCATTGAGAGGGAAAGGTATGACAATAAGTAATCAAATCAAGAACGTAAGAGGTGATATCAATTAAGTAAATAACTAGGTGTGCAGTGCGCGTGGGAGGGCGTAGGGTGGGGCGTGGGAGAGCGTGGCGCGGCTGTTGGTGCATTCGCTGCCTGGTTTCACCTGGTAGGGTGAAACCAGGTATTTCCCCAGCCCGCCCTCATCACTTAGAGGCTCAAGGAGGGAGCTGGTCATAACGACAACTGGAGCACAGTATGGATGGACGCCCCAGTTTATTCCCGCATATTTCCTGAGGAGCGGCCGCGCTGTAGGACAACAACACATGGTAAGGGCTTATGATTTAATTTTATATATATCACATCTACACATTTTGTCAAAGACCGTGGATAAGAAGAGAGATGGACATGTGAGAATAAGAGTGAAAGTAAGAGGGGAGTGGGTAGATGACAGATTTGGATTAAAAAGTCGGAAGAAAGAGAGAGAGAAAGGGAGAAGTGAGAGAGGTGTGAGAGAGGAAGAGAGATGGAGATGTGAGAGTGAGAGTGAGTGGGTAGGTCACGGATTTGGATAAAAAAAATGACTGAGAGAGAGACAAGGGGAGAAGTAAGAGGTGTGAGAGAGGAGGAGAAGTGGAGATGTGGCAGTGAGGGTGATAGTGAGAGGGAGAGTGAGAGGGGAGTGGGTCCTCTAAACCTCTTTCCTTCCTCCTCCTCCTCCTCCTCCTCCTCCTCCTCCTCCTCCTCCTCCTAAGTATACATTATCAAACGTTGTATTAGTTAAATTATCATGCTTTGGTTTACTCAGGGATCCCGTTAGCATTGACAAATACCATAGCATTGTATGAAGAATGTTGTTCAAGCAGTGAGTATTATGAGATAAATAAGCTGCAGCAAAGCTCCAATGCAACGACCCAGGAACAGCAAATATAATGAACAGCCAACTGGAATAATGCACCACGATTTCGAGAACATTATAGAAAGCCACTGCAATTTGCTCCTTCTTTGTGTCGGCGTGTGACATTGTGTGCATGACAAGAGTGGTGACTCAAAGAGTGGAGTCTTATGCAGCTCTCATTCGTTGCACCGCGATGTCATGTAACGCTGAGGCAGTGTGTAATCTTGCTGGGTAGGACGGAGTGCGTGGCGCCAGACCAGTGTGAGAGTGTTCACCTGCAGATGGCTGCGGTTAGTGTGGCCGAATGCGATATGTGTCACGATTTTGGTTTCAATTACTCATAATTAAAAACTCTGCCATGATTGAACAGTCCCTGACGCAGCCATTCATCCCACTGGCTGCACGCCACTCACCTTAGTGTGCGTGCATTCTTGTATGTAAAGCACTCCATCTACGCCTGTGGTCTCTGAAGTCTGCCGAAAATCACATTATCACAGCGCTCCAGTCTAGGAAGGCAGGCTCTGCGTTGCCTCGCTCCCTGCCTCACCTGCACAGAACAAATTGCGACTTTCGTGCTGCGATACAGACACACAGTGGCGACACACACACACACACACACACACACACACACACTTCTATAAAGCAAGAGATGGACAGAGAGCGAGGGAGGAACTTGACATAGATCTCTGTGACTTACGTTGTGGCAAAACAATTGTAGAGGCACAGTATCCACGTCAGCTGGAGTGGAATTACCAACACGCGATACGCACCCACTCCTCGCCCCTGCCATTCCTCCCTCGACACACCCACCGCTTTAAGGGTCACGCTTGGAGGAGAGGGAGGAATGCACCGCCACCACCGCCACCACCACCACCACCACCACCACCACCAACAACAACAACAACAACAACAACAAGACCTCTTCGACAAGTTCTTTCGTACCACCTGAAGACATACACGTCCCCCCATGTCTGTCCTGCTGCCACCACTTGCCTCCCGAGGACACACGCTCCTTTCACTCACCTCTCGCTAATCCTTCACTCAGGGAAGGAATCCCCTCGTCTGTCCCGGAGACTGCCTGGCCAGGAAGAGCCTGTCACCTCCCAACAGATCCTGACAGGATGGGAAGGGCATTCCTTGTGAAAGTGATGGGCCTTCACGAGGCCGCGTCGAGTGTTCTGTGGACGCTGGGGTTAGCTCGTCAAAGGTCCCGGTGTGTCTGTGGCTTACTCAGGTTTCCTTCAATTCCGTGTGGTGCTTTCCCTCACAAAGGAAACTTTCGGTATTCGCCAAGTAAGAAATGTATCGTTTTGATGCTACTGGATGTATATGAGGGAAATATGAACGTTGCTATGTAATGGATCTTAAATTTAAAGCAGTAGAGAAGTTGCTGGATTTTAAAGTTCCCTGTCGATCGGGATACACACTTGTACACCACAGCACAACCTTTTGCCTCGTCTGAGACAGTAAGTCAATATTGCTTTTTCTCTCAAGCCTTCCTTCTTTCCTTTCCCTGCCTCTTACCTCTGCGCTGGAGGGTTGGATCCTGGTTCATCATAGGTTTTTTGTTTCTTGTCCTTCTGCTCTTCCCTCTCACTCTTCTCTCCTCATTCCCCTTAGAGCTGGTGAGGGATGAATGAAGGTGATGCCAACAGTTCACAGAGAGGATAAATAAATCACACACGTTTTAGGTTGGCAGTTGTTTTGGCAGGCGGGACTTGTTACCCACGCTTGGTCTGACGTTAGGGCGGGTGGAGGGGGGAGGACTGCGTGCATTAGGCGTGCACTCAGGCGGTGTATTGCCTTGTATTGTGTTTTGTATCATGGTATTTTAAAATGTTCTTTCTTAACTTTCATGAGGTGCAAAAGACGCTGATTAATAGTTAGAAATGTAAATATTGGTAAATAATAACTCTCTCTCTCTCTCTCTCTCTCTCTCTCTCTCTCTCTCTCTCTCTCTCTCTCTCTCTCTCTCTCTCTCTCTCTCTCTCTCTCTCGTACCATCCCGTCAAGTGGAGTTTTCTTCACTGTTCCCTCTCCCATCGCTCGTCCAACCTGCCAACGCGTCGTCGTGGCCTCCCTGCTCTTCACAACTGAACCCTGAAGCACCGCCATGAATTCTCTCAAACTCGTCTGGCGCCTCCTTCACCCATTCAGCAGCGCCTTCGCCTTGAGGCCGCCCGTCGCTAAGGCCCACTTGTGGCCAGGCTGCTCACCCCTCCGCACCTCACCCTCACGTTTTTCTCAGCTGCCTTTTTTTTTTTTTCACTCCAGACAAACATTGATCTTTTCCTCTTTTCCTCTATGTGTGTGTGTGTGTGTGTGTGTGTGTGTGTGTGTGTGTGTTTCGTTGTTTTAAACATAACTGATGTTACATTTTATAAGTATAGGAATGAAATATGGATTTATGGTGACCGACATGTTTTCTGTATGATAAATTAAAGGACAAAAATGTGCCAATAAGTAGTTATTTGGGGATCACAACTCACGGAGCCGGTCTGCCAGGACACTCGTTGTTGTTGTTGTTGTTGTTGTTGTTAATGTTGTGGTGGTGGTGGTGGTGGTGGTGGTGATAGTGGTGGTGGTGATGGTGCAGCTGCTGGTGGTGTCGTCGTTGTCATTGTTGTTGTTGTTGTTGTTGTTAGTGGTGATGATAGTGGTGGTGGTGGTGGTGTTGCAGCTGCTGGTGGTGTCGTCGGTGTCATTGTTTTTTCATCATTATTTAAATATAAGCACACACAAGAATTACTGCACCGTGATTCGCGTGGGAGGAAAGGCGCAGCTGCGAGCATGCACGAGGGGGAGAGGGCGGCCAGCGAGCGGAAGGGCCAGAGAGGGAAACGAGATTCTGAAATAGAAAACTAATATGAGAACTTGAGACGCAGTCAGAAGGGGAGCATTTGTTTATGGCGCCATTATGCTGCGTGCTTCACTCTGAAATTATTAAAGAAATTGACCTGGGGATGCACACCTTCCTGTTTGGTGGTGTGTTGTGGAGAGGCTCCATTTGTTACTTGGCGCACGTGTGTACTCTCTCTCTCTCTCTCTCTCTCTCTCTCTCTCTCTCTCTCTCTCTCTCTCTCTCTCTCTCTCTCTCTCTCTCTCTCTCTCATTAAACAAAGAGATCACACACACACTACTCAGTAGCAGCATTATATGGTCATTAGTACATGCAGGCTCTGAATAAACAGCAGCAGGCGAAGGTAAACACGTGATGCATCTCCGCCACCCGGGATGTCTGTCTGATTGGAGGTGCTAATGAACGGGTGTGTTACAACGCCGGTTTTGTTTAATCGCGCGTCACCGTTGGTACATAGTTTACAGAAAGACAGACAGAGAGAGAGACAGAGACAGAGAGAGAGAGAGAGAGAGAGAGAGAGAGAGAGAGAGAGAGAGAGAGAGAGAGAGAGAGAGAGAGAGAGATGACAGACTACAAACACACACACACACACACACACACACACACACACAGGCTTTCTGGCTGGGATAAAGAGAGGGAGAGTCTCAAAAGAAATATAGTTATGCCTCATTCAGTTTTCTTTTCTTTATGAGGTAGAATAATGTGTCCTCGAAGCCGGGTGGCTTTAGCGCTGAGCTGGAAAGTGTTCAAGTTTTAAAGAAAGGATAGAAAGTGTTGAAATTCTGACTGTAAGCAGAGGAGACCAGACCGCGGAGGGTTTGTGGTGGTGAGAGGCTGCTGGTGTGGCGCGAGGAAAGGAGGGGAGGGGGAGGCACTGAAAGTGGAGAAGTGATAAACAAAGACAGGAGTACAAGAGGTCAGAAGTGGTGGTGGAGGTGGAGGAGGCGGAAGATGATTTTTTTTTGTTTTCCGTTAATTTCCTTTTTCTCGATCTGTTTCTTCTCCTTTCAAAGACTGTGTACAACGTCTTCTTTGCCTCTTTAGTGAAGCTGAATATCTGTTTGCGAGGAAATTCACTGGCCAAGGATACTAAACTGGCAGAAAAAAAAAAAACTTCTTTTATCCGGAAATTTTTGTCTCATGAGTTTATGCATTGCTTATTTATTTGTGTATTTATTATTTATCTGTTATCTACGTAGGCTGCGTTGTTTCCTTGACGTCCTGCTCGCCGCGGGTTTCCTCACGCACCGCTGCGCTCATCCGTTCATTTGTAAGAGGGTGTGCGTCCCTTTAAATGTGACTTGGTCGCCGCTGCTCTGCGGCAGGAAGGCGTGTTTGTTTAGCATGTTTGGCAATTTTTGGCTGCATCAGTTTGGCCTTGACGCGCGGGTGGCCTCATTCATTCGTCTAACTTGTCGCCTCGGTGAGACACGAAGCCTATTACTGAGGGAGTTTAGGGAGCTGCAGTATATTTGTGTTTCAGATTGGGAATGTTGTATGCACGTATTTTTACTGCCTGACAACGGACCAGAAGTTTACACCGTGCTTTCAGCTCCACCTGCATAACACTCGTATATGCATGTCCTGTCATGCACTGCTCCCCTCGCTCTCTACTTGTTTGATTTCAGTATTCAAACACACACAAACTCCCGCTGCTGATGTGAGGCTTGAGACGCTGGAAATGAATGACTCTGGAATTTGTGATGTATTCTGTGCTGTTCCTCGTATCCTCGTATTTTTATGTGCCTTGGTTCCCCGTGACTTGTGGGTGCAGGAAGCAAGACGTGAAGGCGCATGCTGGAAGGATTGCGTGCGTCTGTTGTCTTTTGTTTGTGCGGGAATGTGACAGTGGAGAGTATTGGGGTTTTGTTGAGTGAGGCTTTGATGTGTGTGTGTATGTGTGTGTGTGTAGAGAGAGAGAGAGAGATTCGTATCACTTCAGGTTTTCCCTCGCATGCTGTGTACATTCTCCAGAGCCATAAGCAAATAAGCCGCATCTGTTCCACACAAAATAATAGTCACGCTGCACACGTAACGACCCAGACGCTTTAACGTGCGTGTCATCTGCGTGGCAAGCAACAAATGGGGCGTCGAGCTCATTTTATAACTGCTGCATCGTTACCAATATATTTCCTTTCAGTCTCGCGTATATTTCAACTGTTTGAAGTTTTATTCCATTACCTTTAATCTACATTCGTCCTCTCGTGTGTGTGTGTGTGTGTGTGTGTGTGTGTGTGTGTGTGTGTGTGTGTGTGTGTGTGTGTGTGTGTGTGTGTGTGTGTGTGTGTGTCTGTACGCTACACTGGTTCTCAGTATGTCTTGAGTTAAGTTGATTTCCCGACTGTCCAGGTGTTTTTCCGGGAACAATTAGAAGCGGGTGATGACTGCCGCGCCTCGACCACCAATGCCTTGTCTGATACTTGCTGCCTGTTGCTGGGGGTGTTGCTGTGCCTTACACTGAACATGTCCTCGTCATAGCTTTTGTGTGTGTTAATAGAACTTTTGTGAAATCTCCAGTCATATTGTTTTACTATTCCAATTAAATATGGAATGAAAAAAAAAATATATATGCTGGTAAACATTCGTGTGTGTGTGTGTGTGTGTGTGTGTGTGTGTGTGTGTGTGTAATAATAATAATAATAATAATAATAATAATAATAATAATAATTAATAATAATAATAATAATAATAATAATAATAAACGGTTTATTATTTAGGCAGTTAACAAACTGAAAATGTACAGGGAAGGTGGGGAAATACTTAACATTAATCCTTAAGGTAAGTCTAATCTAGAAGGAACTATTGACTGATGGCTCGCACCATGGTGGGAATCGCACTGAGTCTGTACCGGTCTGTGCGCGGCGCCTTTAGGGGCGTTATCTTGTTGTGGTGTCTGGTGGCACGGACCGAGCGAGGCGCGAGGTCGTGTGTGTGTGTGTGTGTGTGTGTGTGTGTGTGTGTGTGTTTGTGTTTGTGTGTGTGTGTGTGTGTGTGTGTGTGTGTGTGTGTGTGTGTGTGTGTGTGTGTGTGTGTGTGTGTGTTTGTTTGTTTGTTTGTTTGATTGTTTGTGTGTGTGTGTGTGTGTGTGTGTGTGTGTGTGTGTGTGTGTGTGTGTAAATAATAATAATAATAATAAACGGTTTATTATTTAGGCAGTTGACAAACTGAAAATGTACATAGGGGATGGGGAAAAAATTAACATTAATCCTAACGGTAAGACTAATCTAGGAGGGAAATACTATCGATTGATGTGTGTGTGTGTGTGTGTGTGTGTGTGTGTGTGTGTGTGTTTGTTTGTGTTTGTTTGTTTGTTTGTGTGTGTGTGCATTTGTATTATCGACAAAGATAACTGTACCAATAGCAATACTTGACCCGACACAGTGAAATACCGTAATGCCAGTACACTGGTACAGTACACTCCTAAATGGCAGCGCCGCCCTCGCTCCCCCGATCTTCCTCCTCCTTTCAATCCTGACCACCAGCGGACGCACAAATCACCAGTAGATTCTTTATGCATATTACTTGCCTTTTGGGAGATTGTTTATTAGCCCCTAAAGAACCGGGGACGTCGATCGACGTTTTGGGCTCAAAGGACCGGGGACGTCGATCGACGTCTCTTTGTAAATAACGCCAAATTATGCGTTTTTTCCGCCCGATTTTCTAGCCAAGTGTATGGCAACACTGATTAAGACTAGGATGGGAAGGGTTGTCAGTTCCCCGCTAGCCTTCGTCATGGCTGGTCATCATGGAAGTGATTCCGCCTCGTCCGATTTGGTGCACTCGCCCCCCGCGCGTATTTACTTCCACTCCATCCATCCACTCTAGGCCCTCCACGTCAGCTAGGAGGCCTCTAAGTATAAGTGGCATTGAACAGGAGTTAGAAATCACTGTCTCCACGATTATTGAGAGTGAGGACAGTGATGTGCTGGGGTCTGATGATGCAGGAGACAGGGGCACCAGCACCACCACAGCCACCACCGATGATGAAGTGCTGTCACCGCCAAAACCAGAGCAACCAGCCCAGCAATCAGCCCAACCTGAACCTGTTGCAGGGCCTAGTACACCAGGCCCCAGTACAATTAGGGTAAAAAAGGTCATAGATCCCGTTTTCTGCGTTACTAAGCCAGAGCCACCATCACTGATCGGACGCGCCCCCTCACTTTCACCGCAACACCACCTCAATCAACTCGTCATATCTCCGTAACCATGGCACCTAGAAACTTCTGGTTGGTACCATTCAAAAGAGGAGGAGTTGATTGTGGGGTAAGTATTGTTTTCTTTCACTCGTTTATTGTAGGTTAGGCGTACTGAGCATGCAAAGATAAGCTATTTTGCACGTTTTTCCCCATATCCCCCGCCCTAGCGGGACTGATATACTTACCCCGCGCGGTCCTTTAGGGGTTAGTTAGCATTCATAAACATACTGCGATGATTTATGTGGGGCTTGAAATTCCTGTGTGTGTGTGTGTGTGTGTGTGTGTGTGTGTGTGTGTTTACGTATAACAAACAATGTGTCTATCATAAAACAGTAAGATGTTCCCACAAAAGCACTCAGCACATTCACCATCCCCATCACCACCTCCCTTTACACATGCTGCACACACCACATGGCAGACCACGTCCACACAAAGTCTGCAGCACTCTGCACCCACTCACTCCACCACACACCACCCCCGCAATGGCCACACACCGCCACACGCCACCAGTAACCAAGCTCTTCCCTCCACAGTCGTGCCGTCGTGCCTGGTGCTCCTGGACACTGGATGGAGTCCTGTCCACGGCGGGGTGCTGAGGTCACTGATCGAGGGTGACCCGCTGACCCTGCAGTGCACCGCATCGGGGGGTGAGTACTTACTGGGTGTACTAAGTGTGTGTTGGGTGTGTTAGGTGTGCATTGGGTGTAGGGTCAGTGTTGGCTGCTGTACCTAATATTGCATCACATCTGAGGGTCAGTACAATGTAACATGTATACTGGGTGTATTAAATGTGTGTTGTGTGTAAGGTCAGTGTTGCACCTTTACCTGGCCACACCCGCCCTTACCCTCCCTCACTTTCCCTCCAGCTCCTATCGGGGTCAATAGTGGCGAGTTGCCTTAATTTCAGAGGTTATCTTTTTTCCTGCTGTTTCTGCCCTGACAGTGTCTCCTCCAGGACGAGCAAAGTAAGCTTGGCGTCCTCCTAAATCTTGCATAATAACACTTTATCTTCGCCTTCTGCTCCCCTTTATCTCTAACGCGTCCTTCTCCTTTCACTTTTCTTATTCTTCCTTCTCCTCTTTCTTTCCTCCTATATTCTGTCCTCAACTTTTCTGATTTTTTCCTTCCCATTAATTGACTTTTTTTTATTCCTTCTTCTTCTTAGTCGTCTCCTGCATCCATTTTTTTTCCTTTTTCTCCTTATTTTCTTTCATCTCTTAATGTTTCTTGTTTCACTGGCACCCTCTCCCATCATGTCCTTCCTTTGTGTCTGGCTTCCTCACTGCCGCGTCTTCATTCCTCAGAGAAACACGAACGAGAGGATAATGACTGTCAATTGTTCTCTCTCTCTCTCTCTCTCTCTCTCTCTCTCTCTCTCTCTCTCTCTCTCTCTCTCTCTCTCTCTCTCTCTTACTGAATCAAGCGAAAATCTATTTCCCGCCAGGAGTGATCAGCCAGAAGTACCAACATAACGTACGCTTCATAAAACACTAATTCAACGGTAAACGCGAAGAAATCTACAAATATTAATACACAAAGCAATAATACTGATTTATATTTTCTGTCAATTTCAACAAAGTTACACGGCCTGATTTAGAGTCTTATTATAATGTTGACGAATCGCATAAGTTGCCTGCCCTGAGTTCCTGCCCCCTCCCCTCTGAGGTGCACAGTGAGATGTGTTAAGTCCCGCGGTGGCGATTATCGTAATATTTCCCTTCCATCTGTGCGTCAGGAGGGCTGCGGGTCGTGTGGTGAGTACTTGGGGGCGTGGGGGAGGCGAGGCTGTAAGGCAGTAATAAATTAACACTGGATAAAAGGACAAAAATAGAGACAAGGTGTTTCTCGTCTGCTGGTCTCCATACTGGTTTCTCCCGTTGTCATTCTCTCTCTCTCTCTCTCTCTCTCTCTCTCTCTCTCTCTCTCTCTCTGTTTTAATGTCTCCTCCTCCTCCTCCTCCTCTATCTTCTTCACTTTTGTTATGTTATTTGAATTTAACAATTTAAAATCTTAACCATGTACTGTAGAAAACAGGAACACTGGGAGTATAGGTGACGTATTAACAAGGTAACTACCGAATTGGCTGTTAGGTGGTTGTTGGAGGCAGTTGACACTTGTTACGCTCTTGCTATGGTCTTATTCCCCGGAGCGTTACATTGACAAGGTTACGCAGAGTTTTTAGTGTTGTGTGGCTGGAAAGTCTTTGGGTGGGAAGGTAGTTAGGGTTTAATTGGTTTAAGCTTGTCAGGTGTGGTAGTTACACGTATCCGGTCAGTCCTCTCGGGGGAAACACTGCGAGTGAGTGTTGCTGCTGTGTTACTTGTCTGTCATGACGGAGCTACCCTTTTTTCAGGTAGATTTAAGTCTGTGTTGTATTAACCCTTTGACTGCCACTCGGCGCACCTCTCCCTAATTGCCAGTCACGCTCTTGACTTGTCCTCCAGCCACATTCAATCTTTGGACTGGGAAGAAATTGCAAAATGTGTTCTTTTCATCGCTAACTTTCTTGTAGATGCTTATAAAGAGTTGACACACTGCTGGTGGTGGTGCTGGTTGTGTCCTGTTGCAGTGAAAGGGTTGATCTGAGGGGAATGCGGGATCGGGATAAGGGTGAGGTAAAAAACTAATCGTTTGCAAAAAGTACATTAATTCTAAACAGACACAAAACTGCAAGGAAAAAAATTGTCCAGAATAGAGAGAAAGAGTCAAGTGAAGAAAAATTAACATTTACCATTGTTACACGTGTGCCTTTGACGGAGGAGGAAGTGTGTGTGTGTGTGTGTGTGTGTGTTTGTAGGTCACTGGAGTGCAAGGAAGGCCTTAAGTGTAGAATTCTGATAAATAAATAAATGCCTTGATAGAAAGATGTATAGATAGATAGAAAGATAGGTAGGTAGTACACAAATATATATATATATATATATATATATATATATATATATATATATATATATATATATATATATATATATATATATATATATATATATACGAGGTGTGTCATTAAAGTTCCAGGACTGGTGTCCTAAAAGATGAATTTCAAACCCAAGCCACAAACCACCATATTTCCCCTTCAAAGTAATCCTTCTGGAGTATACAACTGCGCTCCCAACCCTCTACAGTCACTAATCTTTTTCTTACGTGCTTTTAAAATCATGTCCTCTGTTGCAGGTCGTTTAACAATGAGCGCTGAACAGCGAACAAACTTGAAGTTTTTGGTGCAGTTGGGGAAAACGCCGTCAGAAGCACTGGGTATGCTGCAAAAAGTGTACGGGGATGAGACAATGTCACGCTCACGTGTTTTTGAGTGGTGCAAGAGGTTCAAAGAGGGCCGGGAGGACGTGGAAGATGACCCCAGGAGTGGAAGACCCTCAACGAGCAGGAATGAGGCCAATGTTGAGCGTGTCAAGCAGATGGTGCGTGACGATCGTCGGTTGACTGTTCGAAAGATCGCAGATGAGCTTGGCATGAACCACAACAGCGTGTGGAAGATTATCACTGAAGATCTGGGCATGCGGAAAGTCTGTGCGAAGATGGTGCCGAGACTCCTGAACGATGACCAGAAGGGACGACGCATGCAGGTGTGTCAGGACATCCTCGAGCGTCTGGAAACTGAACCAGACTTGCTCAGGAGAGTCATCACCGGCGATGAGTCCTGGGTATTTGAGTACGACCCGGAGACCAAACGCCAGAGCCTTAAATGGAAGAGTCCGGCGTCGCCACGGCCGAAGAAAGCAAGGCAGTCCAGGTCCAGCTTCAAGGTCATGTTGATCGCTTTCTTCGATGTGAGGGGCATCGTCCACTGCGAGTTCTTGCCACAGGGCCAGACAGTCAACCAACATGTGTACAAAGAAGTACTGCGGCGTCTGCTTCGTGCAGTGCGCGAGAAGAGGCGGGAGTTGTGGCAGGGCAACTCGTGGCTGCTTCACCACGACAATGCGCCTGCTCACAATGCCCTGAGCATCAGAGAGTTCTTGGCCAAGAAGAACATCGCCGTGCTGGAGCAACCGCCCTACTC
>NW_026973778.1:30000-55000 GCF_035594125.1 Scylla paramamosain | reverse complement strand
CGTAATACTACATGTCGCTCCTTAAACTCATATGAACAATAAATCCCATTTTGGAGATTTTGGTGAAACTTTTGCTGTTGCCTTGGACATACCAAAAGCTTTTGATAGAGTCTGACACAAAACTTAGATATCCACACTACCCTCCTACGGCTTCTATCCTTCTCTCTGCAACTTCATCTCAAGTTTCCTTTCTGTCTGTTCTATTGCTGCTGTGGTAGAGGGTCATTGTTCTTCTCCTAAATCTATGAACAGTGAAATTCCTCAGGATTCTGTCCTGTCACCTACGCTCTTTCTATTATTCGTCAATGATCTTCTAAACCAGACTTCTTGTCCTATCCATTCCTACGCTGATGATACCACCCTGCAATTTTCACCGTCTTTTCATAGACGTCCAACTCTTTAGGAAGTAAACAGTTCAGGCAGACAAGCCACAGAACGCCTGGTTTCTGATCTTTCTAAAATTTCTGGTTGGGGCAAAGCAAATTTGGTATCGTTCAATGCCTCAAAAATTCAATTCCTCCATCTATGAACTCGACACAACCTTCCAGACAACTATCCCTTTATTTTCAGTGACACTCAACTGTCCCATTCTTCTACACTGAACATCCTCGGTCTGTCCTTTTCTTATAATCTATTCTGGAAATTTCACATCACATCTCTAGCTAAAACAGCTTCTATGATGTTAGGTGTTCTGAGACTTCTCCGCCAGTTTTTCTAACCCCCCTCCCCTAGCTGCTAAATCTTTACATGGGGCTTATTCGTCCATGTATGAAGTATGCTTCACATGTCTTGGGGAGGGGGGGAGGGTACCTCTCATACTGCTCTTTTAGACAGAGTGGAATCAAAATCTTTTCGTCTTATGAACTCCTCTCCTCTAAGTGATTGTCTTCAGTTTCTTTCTCATTGGCGCAATGTATTGTCTCTAGCTGTCTTCTACCGCTATTTTCCTGGGCACTCCGTTTCTGATCTTGCTAATTGTATGCTTTCCCTCCTTCCGCGGCCTCACTGCGCAAAACTTTCTTCTTTCTCTCACCCCTATTCTGTCCACCTCTCTTATTCTCAACCATTCATCCCTTTCTCTAGTAAACTCCGGAATTCCCTGCATGCTTATGTATTTCCATCTATGACTTTTTTTCTATTTTTGTTGTCCTTCGCCGGTGTCCCTCCTACATAAAAAAAAAAAAAAAAGCTTTAGTAATTGTTTTAATTTCTCAAGTTGTAACATTCGAGAAACAGAGAAGAATATTTAAATAAGAAAACCAAAGGCGATGAGAGTGATTATAGATATTCAGCGTGTCTTTCATACTCGTCGTCCTCTCATCCCGTGCGTCCTGTTCACCGCCGCTTGTCCGTCCCGCCGGCCACTCCTGCATTAGAGGCTTCGCGTCCGCTTTAGCTTAGTTATAATTTTTAATGTGTTTCAAAGACATTTTATTTATTTATTTATTTATATTTTCCATCATTGGCAAGGAAAACTAACCATCCTTAGTTGTGTCACTGTCAGGTTCGGCGTCCTTTCCTCGTGACAGTGCCACTGTCGTCTCTCCGCCGGTGTGCCTGTCTGTGTCTACCTGAATTCGTCGTCATTGCACCCAAGACATGTTTTAACGAGATAGACATATAGCTTCGTGTGTGTGTGTGTGTGTGTGTGTGTGTGTGTGTGTGTGTGTGTGTGTGTGTGTGTGTCGGTAAATGGTGTGAATCTTTGTTTTTATTGTCCTTCATGAGCAGCACAGAGGTGGTGCCATACACACTTGTTAGGAGGACGCCTTGGGTCATAAGCGCCACACAGAAGACTATCTCAGTACAATAGACAACTATCATCCTGAACCCTTCTGAAAAAAAAGTTCACTACAATGCATAATCAGAATCCTCCACACCGTCGCGAGATCTCTGTCTACTTGACAAAGGCTGAGTGGGAGACCCGAGAGCAGAATGTGTTTGAGGAGCCAGATTCTATGATTATAATTTTTATCATTAACTTAATTCTTTCCCTTCTTCATCCACTACCACCACCACCACCACCAGCAAGCACACTACCCAGCACACTGCTACACCACATTCCGCCATCCACCATTCCCTCCCAGCAAACCTTACAAAGCACCGTCTTTCCTCAGATCGCCTTGCCTCTCCCTCACACCTCTGATCCACTGGCATTGTGGCTTGACGCTTTCTTAAACATGTCATTTACAACCATCCCCCTACGTGCGTTACATGGCGTGGTGTAAACAATCCCCTTCTCGTCTCTCTCCTCTCTTTCCCTCTCCCATCCACCCACCGCCACTACACTTCCCTCTGCACTCATTCACAACATTCCATCACTTCATCCCACCCTACACTCCTTCCTTATCTCCCATTAAGTCCCACATCACCTTTCATTACCCGCTCGTTGTCTTCTTCCTCAGCTCACGTGACCTGCCTAATGGTTCCCCCACTCACTCCTTCGCTTCCCTTGACGCGGGTTTTAAATTATTCATAACTCTCCCCTTTCTACGTGCATTACATTTCCTGGCATCATTTTTACCATTCTTACCTTTCACCTCTCTGTATTCACTCCACCTAATCATCCTTGCAGTGCCATCAATATTTCCTTACTCTCGTTCATCAGCCTACTGACTGATGATGATGATGATGACAGTATGACGCTTGTTGCTGCACCTGAGGCAACATTAAAGAAATTAGTGAACAAATAATAAAACTACAAGCCTTGAAAAGTTTTAACTAAATCACCCGCGTTACTGTATGGTGGCCTTTGAAACAACATGTACATTTGCACCAGACCTTTCATGAGGCTTGATGAGAAGCCATACCATTCAGAAAGTTACTGGCCCTGGATTCACATGTCGTGGTGATTTACTGGTTTGTAATTGACCTGAGGTATGGCAGATCTAGTCTATAGTGTTATGGAACAGTGCCCTGCCGTGACGGGTCATCAACTGCCGCCACTTTATCGCGTAGACCTGAATAATACGACCATACTTGCCCTCCTTCGAAGACCTTTTGGTAATCTACACTTAAGGCGTGATGGGAATTCTCGGTATTTCAAAGAAATAACTGAAAATATACGACCCTGTACTTGGTCCACTTAAGCGCATCTCTCCTTCAGATAAAAATGTATCGTTAGTAACATAATGGAAGTTGTAGTTGTGTTCAAGAAACAACTCAAAATATATGAGCCTTATCATCTCTACGTGGTTCACTCTGCTGCATTTGCTCTTCAGCTCAGTGAATTATGTTTTAAAAGCTTGATACTTGCTCTTGGTAGATGCCACGAAGAAATTAAAAGGACAACTTATGAAGTAAAATGTGCCTTTCAGAAGAGGAGAAATACAGTATGTGACAGACACTTATCAACGGCAACAAGAGAAAAGTTAAAACTTGTGCAAGGCTTGTGCCGTTATAGGTGTGGATAACAACCTTGGAAAGAGAAAACAATGCACAGAGACCTGAAATAAAGCAAATCGTTTATTAGGGGTCATTTTTACCAGTGTTAAAAGTACAAGTTCCGGACTGATATATTTGGCGCTGGTCAGACTTCACCTAGATTATGTTGTGCAGTTCTGGTCTCCATGTTACAGGAAGGACAGAGGTCTGTTAGAATCAGTATAGAGAAAAATTGCTAAAGGATGCAGGGGATGAGGGGTATTCTTACGAAAGGAGACTGAAGCTTTTAAACTTAACATTCCTTAGAGAGGTGTAGATCAAGAGGCAACGTGATAGAGGTGTTACGTGTGAGTATACACTGAACTCTAGGGGATGGATCATGAAGGGGTGTCGCTCACACTAACAATGGAAGGGTTAAAAGAAAAGAGAAAAGGAGACATTTTAACTGCTATTTAATATCTTAAAGTTAACCCTTAAATTAAGTAACAATACAAAATTGAAGATTATTTGTAAGTAAAAGTAAGTAACAAGGAGTGGCAATCTGAACTGGACTGAATAACTTAAAAGACTGGTTCAGTTAATAACTTAAGCCAAGTTAGTAAATGCATATAGATACAAATTACAAAAATAAACACCTTTACATATACATAACAGAAAATAAATATAAATGTGTTTGTGTGTGTGTGTGTGTGTGTAACACTGGTGTAACTCTTACCACCGCTCTCGAGTGTATACGAGGCTCCCAGCGTATGCCAAGGCGACCTCAGAGCTGTAGCGACCCTTGGAGGAGACTGAAGCTCGATGGAACTCCACCCCTCGTTATCGGCTTGGTAGCCTGCTAGAGGTCACGTATCCAGTATGCCTCAAGCTATACACGTGGCAGCGCCACGAGTTGAGAAGGCAGGCACCTGGTTCCGTGGTAGAGTAGTCACGTGTGTGACAGAGGTCTTTAATTAAGTAGTGTAGGGAATATAACAACATTGACATAAATCAGGCTAGAACAAGAAATAATGGGCTCAAGCTTGAAAAGTTAGATTAAAAAAAAAAAAAAGAGAAAGAAATTGGTTTTCAAATAGATGAATGGAATAGACTCAGTAATGAGGCTGTTAGTGCTGAGTCACTGGTGAGCTTTAAAAGAAGATTAGAGGAATTCATGAATAAGGATGATAGATGGAAATAGGTGTGTTTCATACAGGGACTTCCACATGTAAGCATTAAGTCTGATGGTGTTTCTTGCAGCTCCTCTGCAATTAAGTGGAGTTATTTTCTTATGTTCCTATGTTCTTCTTAAGTAAATAAATAGAGAGAGAAAAAAAAAACTTGAGGTATTTCAGAAGTGGCGCTAGCAAAGAGTTTTGTACATTTTTTGGGACAGAGAATATCAAATGAAGCAGTGCTAAGAAGAATGAACGAGAAGCGAATTGCTGCAAATAAGAAAGGAAGACGAATGCGTTATTTAGGACAAGTTATGAGGAGAGGAAAGACTCAGAATCTGAGTTGAACGGGAAGAATCCCTGGTAATGAAGCAAGAGGCGTTCAAAGAGAGAAGGCTAAGGAAACACAGTAAGGACAGCGAAATCCATAAATACGGCTGGACATTTGCGAAGAAAAGACAGGAAGGTGCGGCATTCCCTGGTCGTCACCGTCTTGAGGGGCACGGCACTCTGATAGTTGGATATGTTGACATCTGTTTTCCACTCGACCCTTGATGACCTCGCCGCTTATACAACATTCCCCGCAGCCTGGCGGTGCCTCCTTCCTTGCATTTCAAGGATAAAGGCTTAGTGCAGTAAGTGAGGCAAGCGTTGTGCGTTTGCTTGAATCTCATCAGACTCGGCAATCATTTATCACGTGTCACGCCTCAGTATTATTGCACGTTTGGTGTTATTCATCCAGAGCCATGTCACGACCGCTCCACTGACAACACTGTCATCGCTCACATTCTTGCCAATTATGGGACTGACAGATCAAGCAACCACTAAGTTACTGTCACGCCACCATTGCTATTCCAGTGTAGGACAAAAGAAAAGGAATATATGGTTTTGTCACGTAATGGAATAACAGAGGTGGTATGGCAGCAACTTTGTTCATTGGTTCGTCTTAATAATCACGGCATCGCCAAGAGTAGCGAAGGTGACGGAGCTAGTGAAGTGGTCATGACATAGCTAGAGAAATCTTTTTCTGGCCGGACCAATTCAAAGAAATCTACTGGCAGGGAAGAAGTGTGAGATTTTATGCATAATCACACAGGAGTATCCTAAACACCATTCGTGCATCCATAGTTTACAGTAATGTTGATCTTCAGAATGCAAGGAGGAAGGAGGCACCGTGAAGAGGGACATTGAGGTTGTGGTTATGGGCGCAGCGAGGTCATGTAAGGTCATGTAGAAGGCATTTGGGAGAGTTATAAGCATCTTTATAAACAGTGACTTGATGATTCCTCGATAAACAATAAACTTTGATAAGATAAGGAGGCACAAACAAATTTTTGATATATTCACAATTTAATGATTACATTTGCATTAACGCAAGTTTTTTTCTTCTTCATTTTTCTTTTCTTTTCTTTTCTTTTCTTTTCTTTTCTTTTCTTTTCTTTTCTTTTCTTCTTCTTCTTCTTCTTCATCTTCTTCTTCTTTTTCTTCTTGTGGACAAAACATAAGGTAACGTTTGATCTTATAAACAAACCGATGAAAGTACTGATATATTTTGTATTTCATCATTATCAGAGGGTGAGGGGACACGACTCTCACCTCAAACAGCCTAATGAATTTGCTGTCTTGAATCCACATCATCATCATCACCAGTCTCTAAGTTAGCCTTCTTTTGCACAACTTCCTCCACTCGTGTGTGTCGCGAGCCTGTGCACTCCAGGGCGACCCGGCAATAACTGCACAGTCCTAAGAGAGAATGACAAACACTAAACACTCGTATGCAGCCAACGCCTAAGTTCAAACAAGTGGACGATGGGTGTCTGGTTCTCACATCATTCTTGCCTCAGTCACGTGTCATCTGTCAACCGTTCTTTGTTTTCTAGAAGCCTTTATCATTTCTCTTCATACTGCGGCTTACATCATGACCTTTCACTCTTTCTTCTTATATTTTCTTTTGTGACGGCGCTCGTCGACCTGTCAGTCTCCTTTGTTTCTTAAAGAGGCGGAGACTCTTGATAGGCTTTGGTCTCGTCCTGAGTTGCCGTCTTTACATGTCATCAAGTTTCTGTCCGGCCTTTGTTTTTGTTTGCAGGATGTCATGGCTCCACTTAATTGTTACCAGGTTTCTAAGAACTTACAGGACGTTACGCCTCCGGATACCTATCTGCAGGTTCCTAAGAACTGATTTTTTTTTTTTACACACTGTAGTGTAGTGTAGTTTTTACACACGTAGTGTAGTGGTTAGCACGCACGGCTCATAAGCAAGAAGTCCTGGGTTCAAATCCCAATTATCCAAAATTATAATTCCTCGGTAGTATAGTGGTTAGTATCCCCGCCTGTCACGCGGGAGACCGGGGTTCGATTCCCCGCCGGGGAGGTGCACATACTTTTAAACAACGAAACTGTGGTAGGTACAGGGTACGAGAAAGATTTAGGAGTTATAGTTAGCTCTGAACTCCGTCTAGGAAAACAATGCATAGAGGCCAGAAACAGGGCAAATAGGGTATTAGGATTAATTTTTAGGAGTGTTAAAAGCAAAAGGCCGGAAGTAATATTAAAGTTATACTTGGCGCTGGTCAGACCTCATCTAGACTACGCTGTGCAGTTCTGGTCTCCACATTACGGGAAAGATATAGGTCTATTAGAATCAGTACAAAGGAGGATGACTAAAATTTATTCTGTATCCGAAAAACACAGGCGAAGTTTCTTTGACTATAATATTATGTAATAGTACTAACATCTTGAAATATATATATATATATATATATATATATATATATATATATATATATATATATATATATATATATATATATATATATATATATATATATATATATATATATATATATATATATATATATATATATATATATATATATATATATATATATATATATATATATATATTGCTTAAAGTCAAAACAACAATAAACTTATATGTGCTTAATACCATAATTTTTTTAAGACCTGAAGTACTTCCTACTGTTTTTCATTTTTATTTCAAGAATTTGCGTAACACCTTTTACTGGTATTTTGTAATTAACCTCAAGCGTCTTCTGTATTAGAAATATTTGTTAGGAAAAATTCCTTAACATCTTCCCTTTAGTGCAGTTTTCAGTAGTGTTCCTTCATAGCCTTAGTTGAAATGGGTGTGTTGATGCTCCTTGTCCTCAAACTAAATCCTTTGCTGCCACACGTAATGAATAAATGATAAAAGACCATGATCATTCTCTCTCTCTCTCTCTCTCTCTCTCTCTCTCTCTCTCTCTCTCTCTCTCTCTCTCTCTCTCTCTCTCTCTCTCTCTCTCTCTCTCTCTCTCTCTCTCTCTCTCTCTCTCTCTCTCTCTCTCTCTCTCTCTCTCTCTCTCTCTCTCTCTCTCTCTCTCTCTCTCTGTGTGTGCGCGTGTGTGTGTGTCTCCGTCAGTCTGCCTACATACACCTGCTGTATTTCATCATCATCACAGGCGAACAGCACAACTTCCACACACGCACACAGTGACCTTATCATGAAATTTTACACAAAATTAACGAAATATGTCAGAAATCACATAAAACTCACCTCACAAACAGCCTCTAAGGAAAACCTATAGAAGCGCTCCTATTACTGGCAATGTGATCTTTTCTATTGCGGTGTTGTACCTCCTGTGACCTCCCGTGACCTGTGTCTTTACGATTCTCCCCTGAAAAAAAAAAAATCTCTTTATAGGTCAAGAATTGTTTGCTTCTGTTGTCGTGTTGCATCGTTATCATAGTACTGCTCAATCCATCACTAAACAATATACAAGAAAATGAAGCATATTTTCTGTCATTTATATTATGTCATTACAAGAGGATACAAAAGGCTACAAATGTTTTATATATTTATTTATTTTTATTATTTTTTTCATTACACTCCTATATCGATTCTTAATCTCAGTAACCTTGTCTTTATATATAAAAATAAATAAATAAAATGTTGCTATATCTTTACTTTTTTGCCTCTTCGCTCGTAATGCTGTCGTCTCGTTCTCCACCAGAGAAAACAAAACACATACGCCAGAAATACAGCAAACCGTTTAGTAGGGTTCATCTGTAGTTGACTTAAAATTAGTCCCGAAGTAACATTGAGGTCAGCTGGCGCTGGTCAAACCTCACCTAGATGGTCCTGTTCAGTTCTGCCTCGTACATTTCAGGAAGGATGTAGGCCTGTTAGAATCAGTACAGAGGAAAATGTCTAAAAGAAAACAAGGCAAGAAAAAAAATCGTTGCGAAAGAAGATTGAAGATAAAATTACATTCCTTAGAGAGGCGCAGATTACGAGTGGATCTGGTAGATGTCTTTTAGTTGTGTAAAGAGATGAGAGGATGAAAAGATTTAGGATCTATAGTTAGCTCTGATATTCGTCAGGGAAAACAACACACAGACCAGAAATAACGCAAACTGTGTTGTAGAATGATGTTTTGGGGTGTTAAAAGTAAAGTCTTGAAGAAATATTAAGTATGCTCCTCACTGAGGGCACTGGTTGGCGTTACTTGTAGCCTGCCCTGCCCTCCACGATGCGAATATACACCCACAATACTAACCTGATTTGCTTCATCTTGCAGTGTCTCGTGTAATGACAACTCTGACACTATACTTAAAGAAATAAATAGATAAACAGTATAAACCGCTGAGTACAATTAAAATCTGTAAGAATCTTAAGTGCACTGGAACTGAGCATCACACAGACGGAGAGATTAGATGTCATGGGAACTGTAACTCTCTCTCTCTCTCTCTCTCTCTCTCTCTCTCTCTCTCTCTCTCTCTCTCTCCTCTCTCTCTCTCTCTCTCTCTCTCTCTCGCTCTCGCTCTCATTTGGCAGATTGCAGTGTATTACGAGCTACAGTAAGGTGCCATTTAATCTGGTTAATTTTCTTCTGAGGAAAATGTCACGGTGCATTAAGATGTAAAATTGTTTAACTAGCTTATTGTAAAGTGATTGTGGTTACTGTTGGTGCTGTTGTTTTTCATTGCTGTTGTTGTTGTTGTTGTTGTTGTTGATGTTGTTGTTATCATCATTATCATCATTATCATTATGTTACTGTTATTATTACCACCACCACCCCCACTACTACTACTACTACTATTACTACTACTACTACTACAACTATCAATATAATAATAATAATAATAATAGTAATAATAATAGTAATAATAATGAAAGTAACAGCAAAAACAATACCCCTGCTGGTCACTTTGTTTATAATACACCCGCAGCGTCACCATTATATTAACTTCACACACACACACACACACACACACACACACACACACACACACACACACACACACACACACACACACACACACACACACACATAAAAAAAAAAAAGCTCATTTGACGTACAGAATGAAGGCATGATTAGTGATGGTAGGGCTGATTGGTCACGTTTGTCCACCGCGGGGCTGCTGCTGCTGGGGACGAGGGTAGCGGGGGGGGGCGTTTACACACACACACACACACACACACACACACACACACACACACAGTAAATCGTGGGAATTTTCGTTCTTTGACGTCAGTTTCATGAACATTGCGGCCTTGGACTGCAGATATTTTTTTTTATACTGGATGAGGAATGACAGCAAATAGTGTTGAGCTTCATATGAACGCAGTACCAGCAGTGTCATGCCTTCACTGACCTAACTTATCCTAACATAACTTATCGTAACTTAACCTAATTTAACCTAACCTAACCTAACCAAATCTAACTTAACGTAACTTATCCTAACCAAACCTAATCTAACCTATCCGAACTAAACCTAACCTAACCTAACATAACCTAACATAACTTATCGTAACTTAACCTAATTTAACCTAACCTAACCTAACCAAATCTAACTTAACGTAACTTATCCTAACCAAACCTAATCTAACCTATCCGAACTTAACCTAACCTAACCTAACCTAACCAAATCTAACAACGCAACTTATCCTAACCAAACCTAATCTAACCTATCCTAACCAAAACTAACCTAATTTGACCTAACCTAACCTAACCTAACGGTGACACAACCTGACGGTAGATGTATTACCGCTTCAGAAGACATAATTAATCCTTTTACTGGTGAGATTGTCTTTTGCTAATCTCCCTAACACTATGAAAATTGTTTACAAGGAGAGGAAAGAAAAGAAGAAAAAAAGTTAATTTTGTCTTGTTATGCTCCAGAAATATTTACAAGAGCTGAGCATGAGAATAGTGTTTAAATGTTATAGGAATTGAAGGGGAAAAGTTTGCCTATTAGTGAAAGAGTTAATAGTGCCACTATGTTAACTTAATCTAAATTCTTTCGACACACACACACACACACACACACACACACACACACACACACACACACACACACACACACACACACACCTAAATAAAAAAATAAATAAATAACCCGAGGCAATATACATATCCAATCTGAATAATGTCACGTAAATATGAATATGGTAAAAATGACAAATATTCCTACCATATGTACGGGTTCCATACGCTCAGTGTTTATTCAGGTAAAAAAAAAAAAGGACAGGAAAAAAAAAAGAAAAATGGCCAATCATATATTTACATTATTTTTGCGTGTGACATTTTTTCTCCTTTTCATGGTTTCCTGTCAGTATCACATGAGAGAGAGAGAGAGAGAGAGAGAGAGAGAGAGAGAGAGAGAGAGAGAGAGAGAGAGATTGAGAAAAAAAAAGAATCGCAAAAAAAAGAAAAAAGAAAAGGAAGGAAGATAGCAAGCATATTAGTGAACCAACACTTGACAGAGGCCGTTGAGTCCACCAGTAATTACCACTTGCTGTTTATCCTCATCTTACTGTATTGTTCCCATCCCCTAATGAGGCATAATTGCTCGCATGCAGGCGCGGGGGAGGATTGCACGTCGAGTACGCGCTGCGCCTTCGAGTGTTTGCTGTTGCCGCGCTGGAGTGTTGTTCGCGTCCGGGTGCTTTAATATTGCCTCCGTTTGGTGGTGGTGGTGGTGGTGCGGGTCGCGGGGCGTGAGTGTCATTGTGCTCCAGCGTGTCAAGAGCAGCGCTAGTCAGGTGGGTCATGGTACATGATGGTTCTGGTACAAGAGTGATAATTTATTTATCTATATATTTTCGTAAGAGGGGGACTGGTCTAGTGCAACATAAAATGCGAGAAAAAAAAAAAGATCCTCTGAGGTGTCACTCCCAAAAGAAATGTCCAATGGATCATCCAAAACTGGAGGATAAGTGTCTTGAAATTTTCGTTTTGAAAGTGTTACTGGCACGTGTTACTCGGGGAAAAAAAATAAAAAAAAATAAATAAAAATATAACCATCAACATTAATTTAAATCATATTTTTTAAAGGTTGATTACATTTATGAATAATGATATATAGATACATACGTGCTTACTGATAAATAGAAATAGACACATGCACAGATATCCAGGAAGATACATACTGGTATAGATACACACACTCGTACAAACAAATACACATCACAGCAACAGGAAACAGACAACCGGAGGACATCAATCAAATCATTCTGTCGTGTGTTCGCTTGCTTTGCTGCTGTGAGCAAGGCAGACTTTACGAAGCACTCACTCACTCGCTCACTCACCCACTCACTCACTCATTGGCTTATTCTCTCATTTTTCCCTCGGTCAAGCACTCATACACTCCCTCCCTTCTTCACTCACTCACTGACTCACTCTCCAACTCATTCACTCAGTCTTATCCTCCCGCCTTGCTTCCCTCCCTCCCACGCTCACTCACTCGTCCATTCACTCACTCCCTCCCTCACTCACACTCTGACTTCTTGATAACACCCACCCACCAACGCACTCACCAGTCTCAACCCTTTCATGAGTTGAGCTCAATTTAGTTTAGTTTGTGTTTACTGTGATATTTTTTTTTCCCTGTTGAACCTGACGCTCCCCATGACCTCAGTAGCTGGTGTGACCTCTGGGGATAATCCTGTGACAATATTACCAACAGTCCTGGCTTGGCTAATGTGGACCTCACCGGCACTCAACAATTAATTAAATGACAGTACGGCTTAACCAGTGTTCACGCCCCGCTGTGACGGCCACTGGCGTAACAAGTATGACTACGATGCAAAGCGTTACATGACCCGTGCGTGATTCCTCCTCCTCCTCCTCCTCCTTGCGTTATTGCCTTACTGCTGTTGTAGATCCTTCCTGCTGTGAAGTGGTCAGTTGTCGCTGTTGCTGTCTCTTGCGTTCATCTTAGTGAGTTTAGTAAGCTTAGCAGGGATGAGGTGTGGTTGTGAATAGAGAGGGAGAGAGAGAGGGAGAGGGGTGCAGAGAGACCGGGGGAGGAGAGGAGAGAGGGAGGGGTAGGGGTAGAGGGTATAGAGGGAGAGAGAAAGAGTGTGAGTTACTTGTTAGCTAACGAGTAATAGACACGCGCATGTACTCTCTCTCTCTCTCTCTCTCTCTCTCTCTCTCTCTCTCTCTCTCTCTCTCTCTCTCTCTCTCTCTCTCTCCCTTAACCATGAATACGAAAAGGAATGGAAAGTGATTATGAAAATGTGTTTGCGGAGGACAGGTGTGGTGCACGCGAGGCTCCGGGACAAGACTTAGCTCAGGTATTCGGCGGTGTGTCTCGCTCCGGCCGACAGGAATGCCCTTGGGTCACGTGAGCTTGCCTGTGCCTTTTCCAGCTGCTGACTTGAATACCACCCGCTCGGCATGACGAATGGAGGCGTAACGTGAAGGCTGCCGCGCCCCACCGTGAGGAAAACTGTCAGCTGCGGAGGGAACGTTGGTGAAAAATTATCTGCTTCCTTCTCCCGCGCGTTAGCATTTATGGGTATTCCTTTCTCTTTTTTCTCTTTTTTATTCTCTTTTTTTTTCGGTATGAGCAGTGACGGCGTGGTAAAATACATGTAACGCACCACTCACTGGCCATGCATACTGACGATTTCCAGGAGGTAAACGTGTCCATCATCTGAAGAATAATACGCGAAGGGTACGAGTCAATCCGTTTCTCACGTACAGCGGCGCCTCGCGGAAAGGTGATATCATGCCAGTCTGATCCCTGTGTTCGTCGGAAAGATAAAACTCGCAAGATATATTTCCTAGTGACTATTTAACCTTTTTTACGTGATCTTGCAGTGAAACGGGTGTCTCATCCTCTAGTGTGATTCCTGCGTTTACCAGAAAGATAAAAAAAAAAAAAAAAAAACACAGGATATACTCTTTCTACTTAGTATTTTCCCCTTTTTGTATGAAAGTAGACCGAGAAACTCCCAAACGGCACCTCCCCATTTGGTCAGGACCTTTTCACTTCTGTCGAGTCAAGAATTAAAGTTTTTCCGATGACCAGAAAGTCGAAAATATCACGTCAGCAAACTTCCCAAAAAGGGACGACAACTTTCCAGGGTGATTTAGCCCCATGTGCTAGACCTTTCCCTGGGAGCTGCTTGCCTCTTGCCCAGGCTGTGGGAGCAGGACTGGCCCAGGGGGTGAGGGACTGGGGTTTCTATAGTGACCTGGTAAAGTTACTGGACTGGGATGGAAGATGGAAATCTTGAGTGGTTTTCTCCTGAAGAAGTGTGTTACGTGTTAGGTGTAGAGTTATTGCTATAATTGAAGTGTTACGGACCAAATGAGTCTTGTTTTGGTCGCAAGTAAGGTTTTCTCCCGCTATATCTAAAGTATGTTGCATGTTAGATGTAGTGTTACGGCTACAATTGAGGTGTTACGGATCAAATGAGTCTTGTTTTGGTTGCATGTAATTTTTTTTTTCCTGTTATATCTAAAGTATGTTACGTGTTAGATGTAGTGTTACGGCTAAAATTGAGGTGTTACGGATCAAATGAGTCTTGTATTGGTCTCACTTCAGGTGTGGGACGGCCATAGATTATATAAGACCTGACTTTTTATCTGGGATTAGATGAGAAATGTTAGGCTGAGTGTTGTGCAACGGCTTTCAAGTGTCACTAACAGAAAACTCATTACGGGTTAAAGGGAAGGTGTTATGGTGTTACTGTCAAGGGAGCAGACGTGACGAGCCAGGCTGAGGATATTCTGGGTCTTGGTGTTCCCGGGATGATGAAGCGTTACGGGCGGGCGCTTGTTAACAGTCCTATAAATTCCGAGAGGCGAAGAGTTGGTGCAATGCGGACAAGATTGCCAAAGTTTGCCTTCATTATTTGTGAGAAAGTTTTCATCGCGGCATCTTCATCTTTGTCCTTTGTCGCGTTGTAAGTGAAGCGAAGTGAGCAAGAGAGAGAGAGAGAGAGAGAGAGAGAGAGAGAGAGAGAGAGAGAGAGAGAGAGAGAGAGAGAGAGAGAGAGAGAGAGTCTGGATTTGATAGAATACTAGATGGCAAGAAAATACTTTAGTCTTTTTTTTCAGTTTTTTTTTTTTTTATGTGAAAATGTAAAAGGTTGCCTGTGCGTGAGACATTTTCAAGCTGGGTATGGATTATCATTTTCTTTTTATTCTTTTCTTATTTTTGTTTCATGGATTTCAAATTGACTGACTGACTTAACTTTCATGCTTGCAAATTTTTACAATCCAGCTCTAAATTGTGATGTCCATGCTCTCTCTCTCTCTCTCTCTCTCTCTCTCTCTCTCTCTCTCTCTCTCTCTCTCTCTCTCTCTCTCTCTCTCTCTCTCTCTCTCTCTCTCTCTCTCTCTCTCTCTCTCCTGTCCTTCATCTCTTCCATCCCTTCCTGGTTCCCTCTTCTTATGACTTCTTGCTTCCCTCTACAAATAGCCCTGGACAGGAAAGGTTTCAGTTCCCGGGGACAGAAAAGAGAGAAGAGGGAGATGCTAAAAACAAGCGATGTGACTCCCTCCTTTCCTCGTGTGCCTGGGTGATTAGACGCCTGCGAGGACAAAGGTTCATTCCAGGACCCCAGGCAGGCCTCCTCACTCGCGTTCTCTTCCGCTCAGGTAACGAATCCTAATTAACAGATCAGTTAGTCTGCGAACACCACGCAAAGTTACCTGGTGACGGGCAGAAAGAGAGAGAGAGAGAGAGAGAGAGAGAGAGAGAGAGAGAGAGAGACAAGCAAGGAAACAAAGACACGCAAAAAACAAATAGATCATATAATTGGGCAAACCAGTGCTTAAAGATATAAAGACACGAACAGACGGAAAGGCAAACAAAAGACACACAAATATGCAAACAACCATAGCAGACATAGACAGACAGACAGGTAAATAACAGACTTACAAACAAACTTACACATAACAGGCAAAGCAAGCAAACAGGGAAACAAAATACAAATCCTAAACGGTAAACAATCTTACACCAACAGAGAGACAGACAAACAGACAGACAGACAGACGGACAGTGAGAGAAAGGACTCGTGCATTAGGTGGCTCAGTCTAAAGAAGAGTGCGAAAGACAAAGTGAGCGAGTGTCTTTGTGATTCAGTCGTAGTAGGTTTTATCTGGCAGAGAAAGAATACCTAAGTAGGCCATTGAAGCAGCCGACTGATCCTGTTTGCCTGCAATTGACACAAGTGCCACTGGGAGTCTCCGAGCTGATGAAGTTTTGAGCTTTGATGGTCAGAGATGACGCGGCGTGTTTGAGGAAGGAGTGAGGGAGAGGAGACGAGTGTCGCGGCAGGGAGGGAGAGAGGGAGGGACGCTGCATAATGGGGTGAAGACGGAGGAGCGAAGGGAGGGAGGATGTACGAGAAGAGGAAAGGGAAAATACGTGATAAAAAGAAGGAGTGGTGAAGAAAGGAAGTGGGCATGGAAAAAGGAAAGAAAGATAGGCCTTGAAGGAGGTGAAATACATAATGGAAGGAGGGGTGAGGAGATAGAGGAAGGGAAGGCACATGAAAGAAAGAGAGAAATGCTTGAAGGAAAAGTGGATGAAGGAAGCAGAGAGGGAGACTGAGGAGGGAGGTTGATAGGATTGGAGAGAGGGAGCAAGTCTTCGAGGAAGGATATATAAGTTAAGGAGGAGAAGGGGATAGGATATCAAGGAAAGAGAAGTGTTATTGAGAGGAGCAGAGCATGAAGGAATGAGAGGAAGAAAAGAAAGAAGGAAAAACAGGACACGAAGAAAGGAGGAGGAGGAGGTGGAGGCGAGTTTGAAGGAACTGAAGGAGGGAAAAAAGCAGTTTCAGTACGGTGTCTTCATCCTGTCTAGACTTTTCCTGGCTCGTCTCGCTTCCTTTGTCCGTCTGAATGTCTCTTTTATTACGTCAGTTACTACTGTTCTCAAAGCAGCGAGTCTATTCCCCAGGCGCGTGAGTGCATCGTAGCAGCGTTTTTATATTTGAAGCAGGAGTGCATGTGATGAAAGGCAGAGTGGTGGCGCCAGTAATAACTCTTGCCCTCGTCACTCTCACGTCGTCTTGCTTTACCGTTAGCGTAGATTGAACGAGAAAATGAACATCAGGTTAGACAGCACCAGTAGTAGTAGCAGTATTACTATTAGTATTAGTAGTAGTAGTAATAGTAGTAGTAGTACTAGCAGAAGTAGCAGTAGTAGTAGTAGCAGTAGTAGTACTAGCAGAAGTAGTAGTAGTAGTAACAATAGTTGTAGTACTAGCAGTAGTAGTAGTAGTAGTAGTAGTAGTATTAATAGTAGTAACATTAGTGATAATAATAATGATAAAAGTAATAATAATAATAATAATAATAATAATAATAATAATTATTATTATTATTATTATTATTATTATTATTATATTATTATTATCATTATTATTATTATTATTATTATTATTATTATTATTATTATTATTATTATTATTATTATATAATAATAATAATAATAATAATAATAATAATAATAATAATAATAATAATAAAAGGTGGTTTGTGATTGGCTGTTGCAATGCAGCGCAAGTTTCCTATTGGTCGCGCCCGATCACAGTTGCCAGTGAAGGACCACCTCCCGAGCCCCAACACCCTATCCGTGGTGCACGTGCTTCCCTGCCTGTGAACCCTAAAGACGGTGCTCTGCAAGGCGGCAACACTGTGTGCATTTCTTCACAACTCCAAACTCTCCAGTGTCAAGCACTTTCCAAGCACCTCAGGTATCCTAAATACTAGTGTACCCTAGTGGGACATTCAGTCTGTCAGATGACAGGAGACAGGATGGATGGTAGACGCTCCTTCAGCACATACATGCGTGGGGAGTGTGTCGTGGAGAATGGCGACATTCTCCGCGGCCCCCCACGCACTGTCAAAGTATCCATGGGAGATCCCGACGCGAAATCTTTCTTCTGCTGTTGCTGGCCACGAGGGCCTCGCTTCAAGAAGGTAGCCAAATTCTTTTTCAAACCGCATAAAGAAGAACCCAGTCTCCAGAAGTACACGTCTCTGGAGACTGTGATGTACATGGACGGCATGGTTTTCCGCGAATACTGGACGCCAGGCAAGACGGCCGTCAAGGTCTCCATCAAGCAGCGGCGCGGAAAGAAGGTTGTCCTCTTTGGCCGCCTGGCAACCTTCCTTCAAGAGATGGAGAACCGAAATTCAGAAAAGTTCGTTCTTTATGTCACGGAAACCAGCTTCAAAATTATTCAAATGGACCGAGCGGCTCCAGGCGGCGACGAGACCGAGGCCGCTGAGAAACAGAAAAATAAGCCGTTACAAGAGAACGATAAGTACGAGTGCGCTAAACGCGGGGATGACGAAAACGAAGTAAAGATCGACTACGCGACTTCCTTGTTCAACAATTTTAAGAAGAAAGATAAACCCGTTAACATCATAACAACTCCAGAAATTGTAAAGTTGCCGCCAGTAATCCCCATGCAAACCAAGAACGTGCGGTCATTCAACAAAGACGCTCCTGCTGCACGCCAACAGCAGCGCAGCGCACCTCGTACCGTCCGTCGCGATAAGCAGGCGTCTATGAAGCCTAAAGAAACAAACAAAGAAAAACAGATCGTTCAGGTTCAGGAAATACACAAGAAAGACATTCCATGCGAGACAAAGAATAATGCTGATGAAAATACCACTAATAAGAAAGACAAAGAAGATACAGAAGAACAAAATCATACAGAGATGAAGAAAGAATCAGGAACAATGAGTGAAGTACAGCTAGTTCACGAAAAACACAATGAAAACGCGGAAAGTGTCGAAAAGAATCCAGCAGAAGAGAAGAGCGCAGTTTGGGAAGAATATGATAAAAATGAGTCTGAAGAGACTGAAGGAGACACCGAAGATGTGGAAAGCGTCCCTACAAAAACAGAGAAGACAGATGAGGAAGAGAAAGAAGATACTGAGAAACAAAAAGTTACCGAGAAGGAAATCAAACCAGGAAAAATGAGTGAAATGCAGCTAGTTCAGGAAAAAGACGATGAATATCATGAAGGCGAGGAAGCTAATACTCTTGAAGGAAAGGAGACTAGTGTTTCGGAAGACTATGATGCGCATGACACTGGAAAGAAGGAAGTGGTTGTTGAAGATGTGAAAAGTACCTCTCCTGAGAAAGACAATGCAGATAAAGAAATTAAAGAGGGACAAAATTTTGAGAAGGAAGCTGAGAAACAAGACGTTATTGAGAAAGTTAACCTTCCCTCTATAACCAAACTTTTGTCTTTAACCAAAGTCATCGTGAAGAACAGTACAAGGAGAGAGAAGATACGGAAAGTAATGCTTTTAAGAAAGAAGAGAGAGAGTGTGTCGCTTGGCAATGTGAAGACAACATCACCGGTGGAAAAAATGACGACGCGGAAGAATATAGGGAAGGATCAACATTTGAAAAAGAAGGTAATGACTTGCCGCCACAAGAACACCGCGATGGCCAATGTAAGCAGCAAGTGGAGGTGGTGGAAGGCCTCCCCACCAACACCGGTGAAGAACATGACGGCGAGAATGAAGGTAAAGAAGGAACTGGAGTTAAGAAAGAAGACGTTCTCGTGTAGCCATTACCGTTATGTCCGCCAGCTGAAAAGAAACAATCAAATGTCAGGAGAGAAGAAAAAGCGCTACAACAAAATAAATCTGAAATCCGTCCGCTGTAAGATCGACACCCATTACAGCCTACCTACTGATTATAAACCTGATCTGGATTTGAAGGTACTGGAATCACAGCCGCCACCCTCAGGCCCCGCGCGAGTGAAATGGGCCCGAGAGGTGGCTGCCCTTAAGGCTCGGCTGCGTTCACAGAAACAGAAGAAAGGGCGGACTAGTGCGCAGAGCCTCCATCACGGGTCGCAAGCCGCTAAACACTGAGTCACTCGCACTGAGGACCATCCTAGTCAGTGCAACCGAGAAAATTGGGAAAAAAAAAGTACAAAAACAAAGTAAGCTTTCTAACTATGGATTAAGAAGCCTAAGCACTGAGTCTTTACTGAGGAACATGCTTGTCAATCGAAACCCGAAATTAGACCAAAAAGAAGTTTTTCATCCATTAATTAAGGAGCAAGAACACTAAGTGATTCCTCTGAGGAACAAGGTGGTGAGTGAAATCCAGAAATTAATGACAAAAAAATAAAGCGCTTAAAGTTTGCAAAGAAAAAAAGAAATATTAATCTATCTGTTATTGACGAAACAACTGAGTGATTCTTCAGCGAGGAACAAGAACATTCGTGACACTAAATGAAAAATAATGACGTAAAAGAAATTAAAAGATAAAAAAGATAAAGTAAAAAAAAAGTAACAAGAAAGTCTTTGCTCTCATAACCTATGAAGTATATTAATCGACTGTCAATCCGCCGTTGAAACCAGAAATTAATAGAAAAAAAAGTAATTAAAGTATCTTCATTAAATAAGAAGCCTAAATATTTTGAGTGAGAGCAAATCAGAAAACGATGACAAAATATAAAAAAATAAAAATCCACCAAAGAAATCTTTATACAAGTTATTTTAGAATGCTACGATTTGAGTGTTAACCTGCTGAGGATCAAGATTGTGAAAACCAAAACAACGACAAAAAACAAAGAAAAGAAAAATTCTATCCAGTATTGGTGAAACAGCCATTGATAGTGGGAGGAAAACTGGTGAAATACGGCTATTAACAGTGAGGGGAAACAAAAGAACAATGGCACAAATAAAAACAAGGAAAAAATAAAAAAAAAATCTTAACGAGGAAACAAATTAATTAAGTGACTCTCCACTAAGAAAACAAGAAGTAAGGAAAAATAATGATAAAAAAGATTAAAAAACAAACAAAATACTGTACCGTAACTTAAGAAGTCTGACTTAATTATTAGTCCACTGAGAAAGAAGACTGCGTTTGGAAAACGGAAAACATTGAATAAACAGGAAGAAAAATAGTATCTTTTAATGATGTAATCACGTGACTCACCACCGAAAAACTAGATTCTGAGAGGAAGCCACAAAATGATGAGAAAAAGAAAAAAAATCATAATGGGAAAAGTAAAAAAAAAATGACAAAATAAAAAAAAATGTGAAAAAAAATGAAACAAAAATTACCAAAAATAAAAAAAAGTTTACAAAATTATGGAAATAGTGTTGAAGTAAAGAAGGCAGAATATTATGGCAAGTAATTAAAAATATAAAAAAGCCAAAAAATGGTGACCAGAATCAGAAAATAATACCGAAAAAGTAAAAAAAAATAATAATAATGAGAAAAAGGAAGATAAGTAAAAAAAAATCCAGAAAATAACAAAAGTAATAAAAACAAAAATAATGAAAAAATAGTGAGAAAAAATATAAAAAAGAAAGAAAGACATCAAAGTAAAAAAAAAAACCCATAAAATAATGATAAAAAAATAAGTCAGAAAATAATGAGAAAACAATTTTGAAAAAAGCCAGAAAGTAGTGAAAAAAAAATAAAAGCAGAAAATGATGACAAGAAACCATTGACTAAAATAAAAAAAAAAAAAAAGCTGAAAATAATGAAAAAAATAGTAAGGATAATTAAAAACTCTAAAATAATGATGAAAAGTAAAAAAAAAATAAAACAAAAAGTAAAAAAATAACAGAAAACAAAAAAAATGAAAAAAAGTAAAAATAATAATGAAAAAAGTATAAAAAAATTATAAGAATGATAAAATGTTAAAAAAATAATAATGAAAATAAAAAAAATAATAATAATGAAAAAAGTAAAAAAAAATAATAATGAAAAAGTAAGAGAAAATAATAAAAAAATAATGAAGAAAAGTAAAAAAAGAAAATAATAAAAAAAATAATAATAAAAAAGAAAAAAAATGAAATAGTAAAAAAAGAAAATAATAACAAAATAATAATGAAAAAAGTAAAAAATAATAATGACAAAAAATGAAAATAATAGCAAAAAAGTAAAATAAACCAAAAAAATAATGACAAAACATCAATAAAAAATGACAAAAGTGGAAATCCAGAAAATAATTAGAACAAAAAAATAAATGACAAAAATGAAAAAAAAGATAATGACAAAAAAGTAAAAAAATAAAATAAAATATTGACAAGAAAGGAAACTAAAAAAATAGCGACAAAAAGTGAAAAATAGCGACAAAAATAGAAAAAACCCACAAGATAATGACAAAAAAGTAAAAAAAGTGAAAATAATTACAAAAACTAAAAACCCAGAACAGAATGACTAAAAAATAAAAAGGCAGAAAATGACAAAAAAAAGCAAAAAAGCATAAAATATTGATAAAGTAAAAAATATGACAAAAATAAAAAAAAAAAATGACGAAAGGGACAAAAAGTGACAAAAGTGATGAGTGAAAATGGAAGAAAATAATGACAAAAAATGTAAAAAATATTCCACAAAATAATGAGAAAGTGAAGACAAAATAATAACAAACACGAGAAAAGTAAAAAAAAAAATAATTACAATAAAATAAGAAAGATAAGCAGAAGAGTAAGAAAAAAAAAACATAAAAGAATTACAAAAGATTAAAATAATGAAAATAAAATAGTAAAAAAAAGCAAATTGTAAGTATAAGAAAAAAAAATAATAAAAAAGTAAAGAGCCAGAAAATTGTGAAAAAAAAGAAAAAAAGGAAAAAGGAATTACAAAAAAGAGAAAATATAAGAAAAATAGTAAAAAACATAAAACAACTACAAAACATTAAAATAATCAATATCAATAAAAAGTAAAAAAAAATGAAAATTTCTATAACAAATAATTATAAAATCTAGAAAATAGTGACAAAGAAAAGTATAAAAGCTAGAAAATAATGACAAAAAGAAATAAAGCCAAAAAATGGTAAAAAAGTCCAGAAAAAAATATTAAAAGAAAATAGTAATAAGTAAAAAATCTTTGTGAATGAAGAAGCATAAAGAAAAAGTAAAAAAAAAAGCCAGAAAATGACAAAAAAATGAGAAAAAGCAAAAAGCAGAAAATAATGAAAATTAAAATGGCAAAAAAAATCAAAATAAAATAAAATAACGAAATATAAATAACAAAATAAAGTCAAAACCCAGAAACTAATTATAACGGATAATAAATGATGACAAAAAGGTAGAAAAAAACACAACGTAATGAAAAAAAAAAACATTGTGCGTAAAATCCAGAAAATGACAAAAAAAAGTAAAAAATCTTAAAAAAAAAATGCCAAACTGCATCTTTTAACGAAGAGACAACTGAGAGATACTCCACTCAAAAACTAAATTGGAAATGAAATCAGAAAATCAGAAAAAAATGAAAAAAATATGAAAGATAAAAAAAAAAATCTTCATAGATTTCATAAGTTTACAAATAGTAACTTATGAAATCTATGAATTGAACACATTGAGGTTCAAGTGTGTGAGTGCAACCCACAAAAATAATGATGACAAAAGAAATGTGAAAAAAAGGCAACTTTAGCCACTTATAAACAAGTTGCCTTGTGTATATACATGTGCTGATACTAAAAAAAAAACAAAAAAAAAACTAACATTTATACAATTTATACCATTAGTAATTTTTTATATGATTGTACTGTAGTGGAAGACAAATATGCTGCCATTTTTCTTATTAATAAAGTAAACCAACTAAAAACCATCACTTTCAATATCCTAAGCTTCTGATTAGAGTGAACTGACTATGTAATTGACTTGAATGGACACGGCAATCAGAGAGAGAGAAGAGAGAAGAGAGAGGGGATGGAGGATGGAGGTGGTCTCGTCTTAATGCCACGACGACGACAACAACAACAATAACCCCAACAACGAAACCAAACCGCTATTACAAGGGGACGCGTCTTATTGCATCTGAAACACAAACATTTTGACTCGAAAAACAACACGCGGTTAGTTGCCTTTTTTCTTCGTATTCCGGAGATCATAACTACGCGGGTGAGCACACACACACACACACACACACACACACACACACACACACACACACACACACACACACACACACACACACACACACACACACACTGGTCTAAATAAAGCCATTGTTGTGTGTGTGTGTGTGTGTGTGTGTGTGTGCGTGTGTGGTACGTTCCTCCGCCAGTGGTTGCCTCCATGCACAGCCAACACAGTTCATTACGTTCTTGCCGCTCCATTTGTCCTGACCAGAAGTAATGATAGTGTTTATTGTGAATATGTTCATTGGGCCCACGTGCAGCAAGGCTTCTGTGGTCTAGTGGTTCTTCTTCCTCATGATACTCTCTCTCTCTCTCTCCTCTCTCTCTCTTCTCTCTCTCTCTCTCTCTCTCTCTCTCTCTCTCTCTCCTCTCTCTCTCTTCTCTCTCTCTCTTCTCTCTCTCTCCTCTCTCTCTCTCTCGTTCTCGTCGCGTGCCTGGCCACTGACTCTCTCCCCCCCTGCAGGAGGGACGGCCAGAGCACAATAAGATAGGATGGCTCACCGTTTCCTCTTCCACGAACGCAACATGCAAGGTTTTCGTACATGTAATCCTACCGGGTGCTAAATGTTAAAGTAATGGCCGAAAATTACACCAGCCGGATTGAGAACATACGGAAGAATCACGTGAGACTTAACTTTAAAAAAATGAGGAATTTATCCGTTCAAACGTAAATTGATCGACAATTTATGCCTATGATTTACAATGGCCGCGCTGGAAGTTGGCTCACCAGCTATACAGTGCTGCAGGTAAACGCGCAGAACTCGCTTCTTGAAGGAATAACTGGGCTGATTACGAATGTATTGTCTCATTTTTTTTTCTAATACATTACGTAGGTTTCTTAAGGTCCCTGTAATGGTGTTAATTAAAAAAAAAGGGGGGTCATTCAACTCAAGAAACAAGAAAGAAAAGATATAATACACACATTTGGCCTGAAAAGAATGGATATGTTAGGCATTGTTATATTTAATTTTATATTGACTCAAAGTGCGCGGAAACGTTTGGGGTGAGGGTAACGATAGGGGCCATGCTTAGCTGGGTGTGGCAGCCCAAACTCAGGACATCTGGATTCCTTAAGTGACCTGACTTAATGTTGGCTAAACATCAGGGTACGCAGATGTTTGTTTGTTTCCAGTTATCAATAAATTAGTAACAATAAATCAACTAATAATGAATAAGTAATAAAAAAAAAAAATAAGTAAGAACCAAGTGCTGAGGCGAAACACACACACACACACACACACACACACACACACACACACATCGTCCGTCATATATTGTCATGCGTGGA